>NC_091297.1:32397378-32465394 GCF_038502225.1 Cherax quadricarinatus | reverse complement strand
CTGGCATCTACACACTGTCGTGATTGGGAAACTGGAATTGCTGAACCTTTTTTTTTTCAATAATAACGGACTTTTATGCTTTCAGGGAGGATTTATTGATGGTCTCCCAGTTAGACTCGTGCTTGTCTTCTTGTTCCTTGCCTGACGCTGTGCTGTGCTCTGCTGCTCTGAACATTACTGCTGTTTGTCGAATGTGCCGTCATATTGTTGAAGCACGCTGCTTGATTACCATGATGGTTGAGAAGTTAGGTTATTTGGAAACTTGGCATTGCCAGTCAATTTTTAAGTCGAGTCTTACTGAGCACATATAGAGCATTACTGAGAACACACACACACACGCATATTATTCTTGTATTAATGAGTAAATCTCATACCAATGTACCTGAAGGTACATATTTAAAGTATTCAATTGTACAGTATATTAGTGTTCCCATTGCACCATATGCATATATTTACACATTAAGAATAAGTATTTCCAAGTATAATAAGATATATAATAATATTCGTGTAAGAGCTTACCTCCTTCATTATTCAATTTACATTTACGGTAAAGATTACCGCTTAGACACCTTTGTTATTAAAGATCTCAACTTTTATTTAGCTGGTTTGTATTTATCCAGTTGTAATCTAAAAAGCGCTATTGAGAAGACACCTAATTTACAGGATAAGTGGACTTGAATATTCTCTGACAAGCTGTTGCAAAACCAGAAACAAGTTGGATACTAGAAGGGGATCAGTAAGTTGACCTAGTATTCTCTGGAGATGCCTTCACTTAATAGATGTAGCATTTTGTAAGACACCATGTCAATGGTGGGGTCGGCTGGCACCTTGACAAAGGTGGGGTCGGCTGGCATCTTGACAATGGTGGGGTCGGCTGGCACCTTGACAAAGGTGGGGTCGGCTGGCATCTTGACAAAGGTGGGGTTGGGTGGCACCATGACAATGGTGCGGTCGGCTGGCACCTTGACAAAGGTGGGGTTTGGTGGCACCTTGACAAAGGTGGGGTGGGTTAGCTGATTACGGAAGTGAAGGGAGGAAGTTAAGGGAAGCGAATGTAGTATTGGGGTAGTGGTAGTGATGGGGTGGTGGTGGTGGTGGTGGTGGTGGTGGTGGTGAAGGTGGTAATATTGGGGTGGCGGTGGTGGTGGTAATGTTGGGGTGGTGGTGGTGGTAGTGTTGGGGTGGTGGTGGTGGTGGTGAGGCAGCAGACATAAAGAGAGGTTGAGATATCCACTTTAGTGTAGGAAACAGACGTAGGTGGGGGTCAGAGTGCTGGGTTGAGATGGGTGTGGGTGCGAGGTTGAGGGGAGTGTGGGTGCTTGGTTGAGGGGAGTGTGAGTGCTGGGTTTTGGTGGGTGTGGGTGCTAGGTTTCGGTGGGTGTGGGTGCTGGGTTTCGGTGGGTGTGCGTGCTGGGTTTCGGTGGGTGTGGGTGCTGGGTTTCGGTGGGTGGGGTGTGGATGTTGGGTTTCGGTGGGTGTGGGTGTTTGGTTTCGAAGGGTGTGGGTGCTGTGTTGAGGTGGGTGTGGGTGCTGGGTTGAAGTGCGTGTGGGTGCTTGGTTGAGGTGGGTGTGAGGGCTGGGTTGAAGTGGGGGTGGGTGCTGGGTTGAGGTTGGTGTGGGTGCTGGGTTGAGGTGGATGTGGGTGCTGGGTTGAGGTGGGTGTGGGTGCTGGGTTGAGGTGGGTGTGAGTGCTGGGTTGAGGTGAGTGTGGGTGCTGGGTTGAGGTGGGTGTGGGTGCTAGATTGAGGGAAGTGTGGGTGGTGGGTTGAGGGGAGTGTGGGTGCTGGGTTGAGGTAGGTGTTGGTGCTGGGTTTCGGTGAGTGGTGTGTGGATGCTGGGTTTCGGTGGGTGAGTGCTAGTTTTCGATGGGTGTGGGTGCTGGGTTGAGGAGGGTGTGGGTGCTGGGTTGAGGTGGGCGTGGTGCTAGATTGAGGGAAGTGTGGGTGGTGGGTTGAGGGGAGTGTGGGTGCTGGGTTGAGGTAGGTGTTGGTGCTGGGTTTCGGTGAGTGGTGTGTGGATGCTGGGTTTCTGTGGGTGTGAGTGCTAGTTTTCGATGGGTGTGGGTGCTGGGTTGAGGTGGGTGTGGGTGCTGGGTTGAGGTGGGTGTGAGTGCTGGGTTGAGGTGGGTGTGAGTGCTGGGTTGAGGTTGGTGTGAGTGCTAGGTTGAGGTGGGTGTGGGTGCTGGGTTGAGGTGGGTGTGAGTGCTGGGTTGAGGTGGGTGTGAGTGCTGGGTTGAGGTGGGTGTGAGTGCTGGGTTGAGGTGGGTGTGAGTGCAAGGTTGAGGTGGGTATGGGTGCTGGGTTGAGGTGGGTGTGAGTGCTGGGTTGAGGTGGGTGTGAGTGCTGGGTTCAGGAGGGTGTGAGTGCTGGGTTGAGGGGAGCGTGAATGGTGGGTTGAGATGAGTGTGGATGGTCGGTTGAGTGGAGTGTGGGAGCAGGGTTGAGGGGAGCGTGGGTGCTAGGTTGAGGTGGGTGTGGGTGTGGAATTGAGATGGGTATGGGTTAGGATAGGTGTGGATGCTGTGCTGAGATGGGCGTGCCTTGTGGGTTGAGTTGGGTGTGGGTATTGGGTTGTGGTGGGTGTGAATGCTGGGTTAGGGAAGGTGTAGGTACTGGGTTGGGGTGGGTGTGGGTATTGGGTGGGTGGGTGTGAGCGCCGGCTTGGGATGGATGTAGGTGCTGGCTTTGGGAGGGTGTGGGTACTGGGTTGGGGTGGGTGTGGGCTCCGGTTTGGGGAGGGTGTGGGTGCAGGCATTGGGGTGGGTGTGGGAAGTGGGTTGTGGTAGGTGTGGTTCTAGGTTGGGGTGTGTGTTGGTGCTGGCTTGAGGTAGTTGTGGGTGCTGGCTCGGGGTGAGTGTGGGTGCTTGCTCCGGGTAGGTGTGGGTGTTGGTTCGACGTGGGTGTGGGTACTCGCTCGGCGTGGGTGTGGGTGCTGGCTCAAGGTGGGTGTGGGTGCTGGGTCGGGGTATGTGTGGGTGCTGGCTCGCGGTGGCTGTGAGTCCTGGCTCCGGGTGGATGTAGGTGCTGGCTCGAGGTGGGTGTGGGTGCTGGCTCTGGGTGGGTGTGGGTGCCAGCTCGTGGTGGGTGTGGGTGCAGGCTTGGGGTGAGTGTGGGTGCTGGCTCGGGGTGGGTGTGGGTGCTACCTCGAGGTGGGTGTTCGTGCTGGATCAGGGTGGGCGAGGGTGCTTGCTCGGAGTGGTGTGGGTGTAGTTACTGGCTCAGGGTGGGTGTGGGCGCTGGCTCGCTGTGTGTAGGGGTGCTGACTTGGGGTGGGTGTGGGTGCTCTCTCGGGGTGGGTGTGTTCTCTGGCTCTGGTTGGGTGTGGGTGCTGGCTGTGGGTGGGTGTGGGTGCTGGCTCGGGGTGGGTGTCTGTGCTGGCTCGTGGTGGGTGTGGGTGCTGGCTCAGGGTGCGTGTGGGTGCTGGCTCGTGGTAGGTGTTGGAGCTGGCTCGTGGTGGGTGTGGGTGCTGGATCAGGGTGCGTGTGGGTGCTGGCTCGTGGTAGGTGTTGGTGCTGGCTCGGGGTGGGTGTGGGTGCTGGCTCGGGGTGGGTGTGGGTGCTGGCTCGGGGAGGGTGTGGGTGCTGGGTCGGGGTACGTTTGGGTGCCGGTGCTGGCTCGGGGTGGGTGTGGGTGCTGGCTCGGGGTTGGGGGTTGGGTGCTGACTCTGGGTGGGTGAGGGTGCTTGCTCGGGGTTGGTGTGGGCGCGAGCTCGGGGTGGGTGTGGGTACTGGCTCGGGGTGGGTGTGGGTACTGGCTCAGGGTGGGTGTGGGTGCTGGCTTGGGGTGGTGTGGATGCTGGTTCTGGGTGGGTGTGGGCACTGGCACTTAGTGGGTGTGGGTTCTGGCTCAGGTTGCGTGTGGGTGCTGGCTCGGGGTGGGTGTGGGTGCTGGCTCGGGTTGGGTGTGTGTTTAGGGTCGGGGTGCGTGTGGGTCCTTGTTCAGGGTGCGTGTGGGTGCTGGCTCGGGGTGGGTGTGGGTGCTGGCTCGGGGTTGGTGTGGGTGCTGGCTCGGGGTTGGTGTGGGTGCTCTCTCTGGATGTCTGTGGGCGCTGGCTCGGGGTGGGTGTGGGTGCTGGCTCGGGGTTGGTTTGGGTGCTGGCTGGGGGTTGGTGTGGGTGCTCTCTCTGGGTGGGTGTGGGTGCTGGCTCAGGGTGCGTGTGGGTGCTGGCACTCTCGGGGAGTGTGTGGGTGCTGGCACTCTCGGGGAGGGTGTGGGTGTTGGCACTCTCGGGGAGGGTGTGGGTGTTGGCACTCTCGGGGAGTGTGTGGGTGCTGGCGCTCTCGGGGAGTGTGTGGGTGCTGGCACTCTCGGGGAGTGTGTGGGTGCTGGCACTCTCGGGGAGTGTGTGGGTGCTGGCGCTCTCGGGGAGGGTGTGGGTGTTGGCACTCTCGGGGAGGGTGTGGGTGCTGGCACTCTCGGGGAGGGTGTGGGTGCTGGCACTCTCGGGGATGGTGTGGGTGCTGGCACTCTCGGGGAGTGTGTGGGTGCTGGCACTATCGGGGAAATAGGTTTGGCAGCAGTAAACGCCATGTGAAGCTGAATTGTTACACAAAGTTTGATTACATTAATATTTTTAACTCAAAATAATCCAGTTGTTCAAAAATGAGAATTGGAACTACGAATGAAAAATGTTCTCTCACTGTATATTGTATTACTCCTTGAACATCTGATACCGAGAGTTGGACAACAAAGTGAAAAACTTCGATGCAATGTTCATGGGAGACTTAAACGTAACGTTCGTGTGTGAGGTAGTCTAATTATTTAGCTGAGATTTAAACACTGTTTACGGAAGAATAGCAAACAAAGTTAAAAAGTAATTTGATAGGTTGAATAGGCTACTTAAAAAAAAAATAACTTCATGTTAACATAAGTGTAACAGAGACTTCAAATGACAAAGAGACAGAAAGTTACAATTAACAATGCTTGACAGTTTGTAACAAAGAAATTGATGTTAGAATTTTCGTGAAAAATGAAATTTCAATTGTCAGAAAAGCATTCTACTCAGAGTTAAAAATGTCGAGCACAATACAAAAACTACAGAATATCACCATCACTAGGAAAAAAAATGTTAGAATGAGGAAAGAGCAAAAAACTGATAGAGTAGTCTATGAGAAAAGTGAAAGCATAGTGAGATTGGGAAAAATATATAAAATGAAGAATATATATTATATATATATATATATATATATATATATATATATGTATGTGTGTGTGTGTGTGTGTGTGTGTGCAAAAAATTCGCAAGAGCAGGCGAAATATACACAAACGCTGATCTCTGACTGAAGGAGACTCGAACCTACGAACCTTGGAACAAGATATGCAGTGCTATACCAATCTCACCACACTGGACAATACCTTGCCGTGCAGCTTGTGCTACACGTTGACCCAAGGCAGCCAGCTTTCAGGGAGAAGCTTTACAGCTTTTCATCTCATCCCCTGCATGCATCAGCCTTACTAGAGATTTTAACAATGCAAGGAATTCGCAAGAGCAGGCGAAATATTCACAATATATATATATATATATATATATATATATATATATATATATATATATATATATATATATATATATATATATATATATATATATGTCGTGCCGAATAGGCAGAACTTGCGATCTTGGCTTAAATAGCAACGCTCATCTTGCCATATAGGACAAATGAAAATTTGTGTATGCAATAATTTCTAAAAAATCATACAAATGTATGAATGACGAAGTCTACAAGCGAGAAGACTGCTTATGATGCACCTGCTCCAACTCTTTGCAACATTGGCAGCTCTTGAGTAAGTGTTGGGTGCAACATGAAAGGCCTAGAACTATCATTCGACTCCACTTCGGTTGTTTTACGCACACAAATACATTCTCACAAATACATACACTAACACACACACACACACACACACACACACACACACACACACACACACACACACACACACACACACACACACACACACACAAACTTAGAAATATGGGTGGGTTGATTGCATCTTCTTTGACTGCAAGAAGTCCTTTGACACAGTTCTTCACAAGAGATTAGTACAGAAGCTAGAGGATCAGGCGCATATAACAGGAAGGGCACTGCAATGGATCAGAGAATACCTGACAAGGAGCTAACAATGAGTCATGTTACGTAATGAGGTATCACAGTGGGCATCTGTGACGAGCGGGGTCCCGCAGGGGTCGGTTCTAGGACCAGTGTTATTTTTGGTATATGTGAACATGATGGAATGGTTAGACTCAGAAGTGTCCCTGTTTGCAGATGATTTGAAGTTAATGAGGAGAACTAAATCAGATGAGGATCAGGCAGGACAATAAAGAGACCTGGACAGACTGGACACATGGTCCAGCAACTGGCTTCTCGAATTTAACCCCGCCAAATGCAAAGTCATGAAGATAGGGGAAGGGCTCAGAAGACCGCAGACAGAGCATAGGCTACGTGGCCAAAAACTGCAAACCTCACTCAAGGAGAAAGATCTTGGGGTGATTATAACTCCGAGCATGTCTCCGGAAGCACATAACCAGATAACTGCAGCATATGGGCGCTTGGCAAATCTGAGAACAGCGTTCCGATACCTTAGCAAGGAATCGTTCAAGACACTGTACACCATGTACGTCAGGCCCACACTGGAGTATGCAGCACCTGTTTGGAACCCGCACTTAATCAAGCACGTCAAGAAATTAGAGAAAGTGCAAAAGTTTGCAACAAGGTTAGTTCCAGAGCTGAGGGGAATGTCCTATGAAGAAAGGTTAAGGGAAATCGGCCTGACGACACTGGTGGACAGGAGGGTCAGGGGAGACATGATAACGACATATAAAATACTGCGCAGAACAGACAAGGTGGACAAAGACAGGATGTTCCTGGGAGGGGACACAGAAACAAGAGGTCACAAATGGAAGTTGAAGACACAGATGAGTCAAAGAGATGTTAGGAAGTATTTCTTTAATCATAGAGCTGTCAGGCCGTGGTATAGCCTAGAAAGTGACGTAGTGGAGGCAGGAACCATATATAGTTTTAAGACGAGGTTTGATAAAGCTCATGGAGCAGAGAGAGAGAGGACCCAGTAGTAACCGGTGAAGAGGCGGGGTCAGGAGCTAAGACTCGACCCCTGCAACCACAAATAGGTGAGTACAAATAGGTGAGGTGAGTACACACAAATACTCAACCAAATAATTGTTGCAGCATATGGGCGCCTGGCAAACCTTAGAATAGCGTTCCGATACCTCAACAAGGAATCGTTCAACACTCCCATGTACGTCAGGCCCATACTGGAGTATGCAGCACCAGTTTGGTACCCACACCTGGTCAAGCACGTTTAGAAATTAGAGAAAGTGCAAAGGTTTGCAACAAGGCTAATTCCAGAGCTAAGGGGAATGTCATACGAAGAAAGGATACGGGAAATCGACCTGATGGAATTGGAGGACTGGAGGGTTAGGGGAGACATGATTATGACATTCAGAATACTGCGAGGAATGGATAAGGTGGACAGATACATGATGTTCCAGAGATGGGACACATAAAACAAATGGTCAGAATTGGAAGTTGAAGACTCAGATGAGTCAAAGAGACGTTAGGAAATATTTCTTTAGTCATAGATTTGTCAGGAAGTGGAACAGTCTGGCAAGTGACGTAGTGGAGGCAGGAACCATACATAATTTTAAGACGAGGTATGATAAAAATCATGGAGCAGGGAGAGAGAGGACCTAGTAGCGATCAGTGAAGAGGCGGGGCCAGGAGCTATGTATCGACCCCTGCAACCACAAATAGGTAAGTACAAATAGGTGAGTACAGAAACACACACACACACACACACTGCTGCAGCATATGGGCGCCTAGCAAACCTCAGAACAGCATTCCGACATCTTAATAAGGAATCGTTCAGGACCCTGTACACCGTGTACGTTAGGCCCATATTGGAGTATGCGGCACCAGTTTGGAACCCACACCTAGCCAAGCACGTAAAGAAACTAGAGAAAGTGCAAAGGTTTGCAACAAGACTAGTCCCAGAGCTAAGAGGTATGTCCTACGAGGAGAGGTTAAGGGAAATCAACCTGACGACACTGGAGGACAGGAGTGATAGGGGGGACATGATAACGACATACAAAATACTGAGAGAAATTGACAAGGTGGACAAAGACAGGATGGTCCAGAGATTGGACACAGTAACAAGGGGACACAGTTGGAAGTTGAAGACACAGATGAATCACAGGGATGTTAGGAAGTATTTCTTCAGCCACAGAGTAGTCAGTAAGTGGAATAGTTTGGGAAGCGATGTAGTGGAGGCAGGATCCATACATAGCTTTAAGGAGAGGTATGATAAAGCTCACGGTTCAGAGAGAGTGACCTAGTAGCGATCAGTGAAGAGCCGGGCCAGGAGCTCGGACTCGACCCCCGCAACCTCAACTAGGTGAGTACAACTAGGTGAGTACACACACACACACACACACACACACACACACACACACACACACACACACACACACACACATACACAATAGACTAAAGAGGAACATGTTAGTACGAGAGGAGATAAAAGAAAAAAATGATTTTTGCCTCTTGCTGTGTTTACAGAGATTCACGAGAGGCGAGTCTAACTTCACACAGGAAGCGGGGTGGAGGCAAATGAGGGAGTGGTCGGAGGTGGAAGATGGGGGAGGAGGTTGGTGGCATGGGAGAAGGGGTGAAGACATAGAAGGAGTGAAGGGAGAGTGGTGGAGAAGAGTGAGTGGGAGAAGAGAGTGGCGTGTGGGTTAGGACATCTAGGATGGAGAGCAAGGAAGGAATCAGTGAGCGTGGAAGTGAGCGCTAAAGAAGAGGGGTCGCTAGATGGAGAGGGGGATTCCTGGAAGGTGGGAGGGGTCGCTAGATGGAGAGGGGGATTCCTGGAAGGTGGGAGGGGTCGCTAGATGGAGAGAGGGATTCCTGGAAGGTGGGAGGGGTCGCTAGATGGAGAGGGGGATTCCTGGAAGATGGGAGGGGTCGCTAGATGGAGAGGGGGATTCCTGGAAGTTGGGAGGGGTCGCTAGATGGAGAGGGGGATTCCTGGAAGGTGGGAGGGGTCGCTAGATGGAGAGGGGGATTCCTGGAAGGTGGGAGGGGTCGCTAGATGGAGAGGGGGATTCCTGGAAGGTGGGAGGGGTCGCTAGATGGAGAGAGGGATTCCTGGAAGGTGGGAGGGTTCGCTAGATGTAGAGGGGGATTCCTGGAAGATGGGAGGGGTCGCTAGATGGAGAGGGGGATTCCTGGAAGTTGGGAGGGGTCGCTAGATGAAGAGGGGGATTCCTGGAAGGTGGGAGGGGTCGCTAGATGGAGAAGGGGATTCCTGGAAGTTGGGAGGGGTCGCTAGATGGAGAGGGGGATTCCTGGAAGGTGGGAGGGGTCGCTAGATGAAGAGGGGGATTCCTGGAAGATGGGAGGGGTCGCTAGATGGAGAGGGGGATTCCTGGAAGATGGGAGGGGTCGCTAGATGGAGAGGGGGATTCCTGGAAGGTGGGAGGGGTCGCTAGATGGAGAGGGGGATTCCTGGAAGGTGGGAGGGGTCGCTAGATGAAGAGGGGGATTCCTGGAAGATGGGAGGGGTCGCTAGATGGAGAGGGGGATTCCTGGAAGATGGGAGGGGTCGCTAGATGGAGAGGGGGATTCCTGGAAGGTGGGAGGAGTCGCTAGATGGAGAGGGGGATTCCTGGAAGGTGGGAGGGGTCGCTAGATGGAGAGGGGGATTACTGGAAGATGGGAGGGGTCGCTAGATGGAGAGGGGGATTCCTGGAAGGTGGGAGGGGTCGCTAGATGGAGAGGGGGATTCATGGAAGATGGGAGGGGTCGCTAGATGGAGAGGGGGATTCCTGGAAGGTGGGAGGGGTCGCTAGATGGAGAGGGGGATTCCTGGAAGGTGGGAGGGGTCGCTAGATGGAGAGGGGGATTCCTGGAAGATGGGAGGGGTCGCTACATGGAGAGGGGGATTCCTGGAAGGTGGGAGGGGTCGCTAGATGGAGAGGGGGATTCCTGGAAGATGGGAGGGGTCGCTAGATGGAGAGGGGGATTCCTGGAAGGTGGGAGGGGTCGCTAGATGGAGAGGGGGATTCCTGGAAGGTGGGAGGGGTCGCTAGATGGAGAGGGGGATTCCTGGAAGGTGGGAGGGGTCGCTAGATGGAGAGGGGGATTCCTGGAAGATGGGAGGGGTCGCTAGATGGAGAGGGGGATTCCTGGAAGGTGGGAGGGGTCGCTAGATGGAGAGGGGCATTCCTGGAAGGTGGGAGGGGTCGCTAGATGGAGAGGGGGATTCCTGGAAGATGGGAGGGGTCGCTAGATGGAGAGGGGGATTCCTGGAAGGTGGGAGGGGTCGCTAGATGGAGAGGGGGATTCCTGGAAGATGGGAGGGGTCGCTAGATGGAGAGGGGGATTCCTGGAAGGTGGGAGGGGTCGCTAGATGGAGAGGGGGATTCCTGGAAGGTGGGAGGGGTCGCTAGATGGAGAGGGGGATTCCTGGAAGGTGGAAGGGGTCGCTAGATGGAGAGGGGGATTCCTGGAAGATGGGAGGGGTCGCTAGATGGAGAGGGGGATTCCTGGAAGATGGGAGGGGTCGCTAGATGGAGAGGGGGATTCCTGGAAGATGGGAGGGGTCGCTAGATGAAGAGGGGGATTCCTGGAAGATGGGAGGGGTCGCTAGATGGAGAGGGGGATTCCTGGAAGGTGGGAGGGGTCGCTAGATGGAGAGGGGGATTCCTGGAAGGTGAGAGGGGTCGCTAGATGGAGAGGGGGATTCCTGGAAGGTGGGAGGGGTCGCTAGATGGAGAGGGGGATTCCTGGAAGATGGGAGGGGTCGCTAGATGGAGAGGGGGATTCCTGGAAGATGGGAGGGGTCGCTAGATGGAGAGGGGGATTCCTGGAAGATGGGAGGGGTCGCTAGATGGAGAGGGGGATTCCTGGAAGGTGGGAGGGGTCGCTAGATGAAGAGGGGGATTCCTGGAAGATGGGAGGGGTCGCTAGATGGAGAGGGGGATTCCTGGAAGATGGGAGGGGTCGCTAGATGGAGAGGGGGATTCCTGGAAGGTGGGAGGGGTCGCTAGATGGAGAGGGGGATTCCTGGAAGGTGGGAGGGGTCGCTAGATGGAGAGGGGGATTCCTGGAAGATGGGAGGGGTCGCTAGATGGAGAGGGGGATTCCTGGAAGATGGGAGGGGTCGCTAGATGGAGAGGGGGATTCCCGGAAGATGGGAGAGGTCGCTAGATGGAGAGCGGGATTCCTGGAAGGTGGGAGGGGTCGCTAGATGGAGAGGGGGATTCCTGGAAGATGGGAGGGGTCGCTAGATGGAGAGGGGGATTCCTGGAAGGTGGGAGGGGTCGCGAGATGGAGAGGGGGATTCCTGGAAGATGGGAGGGGTCGCTAGATGGAGAGGGGGATTCCTGGAAGATGGGAGGGGTCGCTAGATGGAGAGGGGGATTCCTGGAAGATGGGAGGGGTCGCTAGATGGAGAGGGGGATTCCTGGAAGGTGGGAGGGGTCGCTAGATGGAGAGGGGGATTCCTGGAAGGTGAGAGGGGTCGCTAGATGGAGAGGGGGATTCCTGGAAGGTGGGAGGGGTCGCTAGATGGAGAGGGGGATTCCTGGAAGATGGGAGGGGTCGCTAGATGGAGAGGGGGATTCCTGGAAGATGGGAGGGGTCGCTAGATGGAGAGGGGGATTCCTGGAAGATGGGAGGGGTCGCTAGATGGAGAGGGGGATTCCTGGAAGGTGGGAGGGGTCGCTAGATGAAGAGGGGGATTCCTGGAAGATGGGAGGGGTCGCTAGATGGAGAGGGGGATTCCTGGAAGATGGGAGGGGTCGCTAGATGGAGAGGGGGATTCCTGGAAGGTGGGAGGGGTCGCTAGATGGAGAGGGGGATTCCTGGAAGGTGGGAGGGGTCGCTAGATGGAGAGGGGGATTCCTGGAAGATGGGAGGGGTCGCTAGATGGAGAGGGGGATTCCTGGAAGATGGGAGGGGTCGCTAGATGGAGAGGGGGATTCCCGGAAGATGGGAGAGGTCGCTAGATGGAGAGCGGGATTCCTGGAAGGTGGGAGGGGTCGCTAGATGGAGAGGGGGATTCCTGGAAGATGGGAGGGGTCGCTAGATGGAGAGGGGGATTCCTGGAAGGTGGGAGGGGTCGCGAGATGGAGAGGGGGATTCCTGGAAGATGGGAGGGGTCGCTAGATGGAGAGGGGGATTCCTGGAAGATGGGAGGGGTCGCTAGATGGAGCGGGGGATTCCTGGAAGATGGGAGGGGTCGCTAGATGGAGAGGGGGATTCCTGGAAGGTGGGAGGGGTCGCTAGATGGAGAGGGGGATTCCTGGAAGGTGAGAGGGGTCGCTAGATGGAGAGGGGGATTCCTGGAAGGTGGGAGGGGTCGCTAGATGGAGAGGGGCATTCCTGGAAGATGGGAGGGGTCGCTAGATGGAGAGGGGGATTCCTGGAAGATGGGAGGGGTCGCTAGATGGAGAGGGGGATTCCTGGAAGGTGGGAGGGGTCGCTAGATGGAGAGGGGGATTCCTGGAAGGTGGGAGGGGTCGCTAGATGGAGAGGGGGATTCATGGAAGATGGGAGGGGTCGCTAGATGGAGAGGGGGATTCCTGGAAGGTGGGAGGGGTCGCTAGATGGAGAGGGGGATTCCTGGAAGGTGGGAGGGGTCGCTAGATGGAGAGGGGGATTCCTGGAAGATGGGAGGGGTCGCTACATGGAGAGGGGGATTCCTGGAAGGTGGGAGGGGTCGCTAGATGGAGAGGGGGATTCCTGGAAGATGGGAGGGGTCGCTAGATGGAGAGGGGGATTCCTGGAAGGTGGGAGGGGTCGCTAGATGGAGAGGGGGATTCCTGGAAGGTGGGAGGGGTCGCTAGATGGAGAGGGGGATTCCTGGAAGGTGGGAGGGGTCGCTAGATGGAGAGGGGGATTCCTGGAAGATGGGAGGGGTCGCTAGATGGAGAGGGGGATTCCTGGAAGGTGGGAGGGGTCGCTAGATGGAGAGGGGCATTCCTGGAAGGTGGGAGGGGTCGCTAGATGGAGAGGGGGATTCCTGGAAGATGGGAGGGGTCGCTAGATGGAGAGGGGGATTCCTGGAAGGTGGGAGGGGTCGCTAGATGGAGAGGGGGATTCCTGGAAGATGGGAGGGGTCGCTAGATGGAGAGGGGGATTCCTGGAAGGTGGGAGGGGTCGCTTGATGGAGCGGGGGATTCCTGGAAGGTGGGAGGGGTCGCTAGATGGAGAGGGGGATTCCTGGAAGGTGGAAGGGGTCGCTAGATGGAGAGGGGGATTCCTGGAAGATGGGAGGGGTCGCTAGATGGAGAGGGGGATTCCTGGAAGATGGGAGGGGTCGCTAGATGGAGAGGGGGATTCCTGGAAGATGGGAGGGGTCGCTAGATGAAGAGGGGGATTCCTGGAAGATGGGAGGGGTCGCTAGATGGAGAGGGGGATTCCTGGAAGGTGGGAGGGGTCGCTAGATGGAGAGGGGGATTCCTGGAAGGTGAGAGGGGTCGCTAGATGGAGAGGGGGATTCCTGGAAGGTGGGAGGGGTCGCTAGATGGAGAGGGGGATTCCTGGAAGATGGGAGGGGTCGCTAGATGGAGAGGGGGATTCCTGGAAGATGGGAGGGGTCGCTAGATGGAGAGGGGGATTCCTGGAAGATGGGAGGGGTCGCTAGATGGAGAGGGGGATTCCTGGAAGGTGGGAGGGGTCGCTAGATGAAGAGGGGGATTCCTGGAAGATGGGAGGGGTCGCTAGATGTAGAGGGGGATTCCTGGAAGATGGGAGGGGTCGCTAGATGGAGAGGGGGATTCCTGGAAGGTGGGAGGGGTCGCTAGATGGAGAGGGGGATTCCTGGAAGGTGGGAGGGGTCGCTAGATGGAGAGGGGGATTCCTGGAAGATGGGAGGGGTCGCTAGATGGAGAGGGGGATTCCTGGAAGATGGGAGGGGTCGCTAGATGGAGAGGGGGATTCCCGGAAGATGGGAGAGGTCGCTAGATGGAGAGCGGGATTCCTGGAAGGTGGGAGGGGTCGCTAGATGGAGAGGGGGATTCCTGGAAGATGGGAGGGGTCGCTAGATGGAGAGGGGGATTCCTGGAAGGTGGGAGGGGTCGCGAGATGGAGAGGGGGATTCCTGGAAGATGGGAGGGGTCGCTAGATGGAGAGGGGGATTCCTGGAAGATGGGAGGGGTCGCTAGATGGAGAGGGGGATTCCTGGAAGATGGGAGGGGTCGCTAGATGGAGAGGGGGATTCCTGGAAGGTGGGAGGGGTCGCTAGATGGAGAGGGGGATTCCTGGAAGGTGAGAGGGGTCGCTAGATGGAGAGGGGGATTCCTGGAAGGTGGGAGGGGTCGCTAGATGGAGAGGGGGATTCCTGGAAGATGGGAGGGGTCGCTAGATGGAGAGGGGGATTCCTGGAAGATGGGAGGGGTCGCTAGATGGAGAGGGGGATTCCTGGAAGATGGGAGGGGTCGCTAGATGGAGAGGGGGATTCCTGGAAGGTGGGAGGGGTCGCTAGATGAAGAGGGGGATTCCTGGAAGATGGGAGGGGTCGCTAGATGGAGAGGGGGATTCCTGGAAGATGGGAGGGGTCGCTAGATGGAGAGGGGGATTCCTGGAAGGTGGGAGGGGTCGCTAGATGGAGAGGGGGATTCCTGGAAGGTGGGAGGGGTCGCTAGATGGAGAGGGGGATTCCTGGAAGATGGGAGGGGTCGCTAGATGGAGAGGGGGATTCCTGGAAGATGGGAGGGGTCGCTAGATGGAGAGGGGGATTCCCGGAAGATGGGAGAGGTCGCTAGATGGAGAGCGGGATTCCTGGAAGGTGGGAGGGGTCGCTAGATGGAGAGGGGGATTCCTGGAAGATGGGAGGGGTCGCTAGATGGAGAGGGGGATTCCTGGAAGGTGGGAGGGGTCGCGAGATGGAGAGGGGGATTCCTGGAAGATGGGAGGGGTCGCTAGATGGAGAGGGGGATTCCTGGAAGTTGGGAGGGGTCGCTAGATGGAGAGGGGGATTCCTGGAAGATGGGAGGGGTCGCTAGATGGAGAGGGGGATTCCTGGAAGGTGGGAGGGGTCGCTAGATGGAGAGGGGGATTCCTGGAAGGTGAGAGGGGTCGCTAGATGGAGAGGGGGATTCCTGGAAGGTGGGAGGGGTCGCTAGATGGAGAGGGGCATTCCTGGAAGGGGGATGGGAGGGGTCGCTAGATGGAGAGGGGGATTCCTGGAAGATGGGAGGGGTCGCTAGATGGAGAGGGGGATTCCTGGAAGATGGGAGGGGTCGCTAGATGGAGAGGGGGATTCCTGGAAGATGGGAGGGGTCGCTAGATGGAGAGGGGGATTCCTGGAAGGTGGGAGGGGTCGCTAGATGGAGAGGGGGATTCCTGGAAGGTGGGAGGGGTCGCTAGATGGAGAGGGGGATTCCTGGAAGATGGGAGGGGTCGCTAGATGGAGAGGGGGATTCCTGGAAGATGGGAGGGGTCGCTAGATGGAGAGGGGGATTCCTGGAAGGTGGGAGGGGTCGCTAGATGGAGAGGGGGATTCCTGGAAGGTGGGAGGGGTCGCTAGATGGAGAGGGGGATTCCTGGAAGATGGGAGGGGTCGCTAGATGGAGAGGGGGATTCCTGGAAGATGGGAGGGGTCGCTAGATGGAGAGGGGGATTCCTGGAAGATGGGAGGGGTCGCTAGATGGAGAGGGGATTCCTGGAAGGTGGGAGGGGTCGCTAGATGGAGAGGGGGATTCCTGGAAGATGGGAGGGGTCGCTAGATGGAGAGGGGGATTCCTGGAAGGTGGGAGGGGTCGCTCGATGGAGCGGGGGATTCCTGGAAGGTGGGAGGGGTCGCTAGATGGAGAGGGGGATTCCTGGAAGATGGGAGGGGTCGCTAGATGGAGAGGGGGATTCCTGGAAGATGGGTGGGGTCGCTAGATGTAGCGGGGGATTCCTGGAAGGTGGGAGGGGTCGCTAGATGGAGAGGGGGATTCCTGGAAGATGGGAGGGGTCGCTAGATGGAGAGGGGGATTCCTGGAAGATGGGAGGGGTCGCTAGATGGAGAGGGGGATTCCTGGAAGGTGGGAGGGGTCGCTAGATGGAGAGGGGGATTCCTGGAAGAGGGAGGGGTCGCTAGATGGAGAGGGGGATTCCTGGAAGGTGGGAGGGGTCGCTAGATGGAGAGGGGGATTCCTGGAAGATGGGATGGAGAGGGGGATTCGCTAGGGAGCGGGGGATTCCTGGAAGGTGGGAGGGGTCGCTAGATGGAGAGGGGGATTCCTGGAAGGTGGGAGGGGTCGCTAGATGGAGAGGGGGATTCCTGGAAGGTGGGAGGGGTCGCTAGATGGAGAGGGGGATTCCTGGAAGGTGGGAGGGGTCGCTAGATGGAGAGGGGGATTCCTGGAAGATGGGAGGGGTCGCTAGATGGAGAGGGGGATTCCTGGAAGATGGGAGGGGTCGCTAGATGGAGAGGGGGATTCCTGGAAGGTGGGAGGGGTCGCTAGATGGAGAGGGGGATTCCTGGAAGATGGGAGGGGTCGCTAGATGGAGAGGGGGATTCCTGGAAGATGGGAGGGGTCGCTAGATGGAGAGGGGGATTCCTGGAAGATGGGAGGGGTCGCTAGATGGAGAGGGGGATTCCTGGAAGATGGGAGGGGTCGCTAGATGGAGAGGGGGATTCCTGGAAGGTGGGAGGGGTCGCTAGATGGAGAGGGGGATTCCTGGAAGATGGGAGGGGTCGCTAGATGGAGAGGGGGATTCCTGGAAGATGGGAGGGGTCGCTAGATGGAGAGGGGGATTCCTGGAAGATGGGAGGGGTCGCTAGATGGAGAGGGGGATTCCTGGAAGATGGGAGGGGTCGCTAGATGGAGAGGGGGATTCCTGGAAGATGGGAGGGGTCGCTAGATGGAGAGGGGGATTCCTGGAAGGTGGGAGGGGTCGCTAGATGGAGAGGGGGATTCCTGGAAGATGGGAGGGGTCGCTAGATGGAGAGGGGGATTCCTGGAAGATGGGAGGGGTCGCTAGATGAAGAGGGGGATTCCTGGAAGGTGGGAGGGGTCGCTAGATGGAGAGGGGGATTCCTGGAAGATGGGAGGGGTCGCTAGATGGAGAGGGGGATTCCTGGAAGATGGGAGGGGTCGCTAGATGGAGAGGGGGATTCCTGGAAGGTGGGAGGGGTCGCTAGATGGAGAGGGGGATTCCTGGAAGGTGGGAGGGGTCGCTAGATGGAGAGGGGGATTCCTGGAAGGTGTGAGGGGTCGCTAGATGGAGAGGGGGATTCCTAGGAAGGGGGATGGGAGGGGTCGCTAGATGGAGAGGGGGATTCCTGGAAGGTGGGAGGGGTCGCTAGATGGAGAGGGGGATTCCTGGAAGGTGGGAGGGGTCGCTAGATGGAGAGGGGATGATTCCTGGAAGGTGGGAGGGGTCGCTAGATGGAGAGGGGGATTCCTGGAAGGTGGGAGGGGTCGCTAGATGGAGAGGGGGATTCCTGGAAGATTCGCTAGATGAAGGGGGATGGGAGGGGTCGCTAGATGGAGAGGGGGATTCCTGGAAGGTGGGAGGGGTCGCTAGATGGAGAGGGGGATTCCTGGAAGGTGGGAGGGGTCGCTAGAAGGAGAGGGAGATTCCTGGAAGGTGGGAGGGGTCGCTAGATGGAGAGGGGGATTCCTGGAAGGTGGGAGGGGTCGCTAGATGGAGAGGGGGATTCCTGGAAGGTGGGAGGGGTCGCTAGATGGAGAGGGGGATTCCTGGAAGGTGGGAGGGGTCGCTAGATGGAGAGGGGGATTCCTGGAGATTCCTGGAAGGTGGGAGGGGTCGCTAGATGGAGAGGGGGATTCCTGGAAGATGGGAGGGGTCGCTAGATGGAGAGGGGGGATTCCTGGAAGATGGGAGGGGTCGCTAGATGGAGAGGGGGATTCCTGGAAGGTGGGAGGGGTCGCTAGATGGAGAGGGGGATTCCTGGAAGGTGGGAGGGGTCGCTAGATGGAGAGGGAGGATTCCTGGAAGGTGGGAGGGGTCGCTAGATGGAGAGGGGGATTCCTGGAAGGTGGGAGGGGTCGCTAGATGGAGAGGGGGATTCCTGGAAGGTGGGAGGGGTCGCTAGATGGAGAGGGGGATTCCTGGAAGGTGGGAGGGGTCGCTAGATGGAGAGGGGGATTCCTGGAAGATGGGAGGGGTCGCTAGATGGAGAGGGGGATTCCTGGAAGGTGGGAGGGGTCGCTAGATGGAGAGGGGGATTCCTGGAAGATGGGAGGGGTCGCTAGATGGAGAGGGGGATTCCTGGAAGATGGGAGGGGTCGCTAGATGGAGAGGGGGATTCCTGGAAGGTGGGAGGGGTCGCTAGATGGAGAGGGGGATTCCTGGAAGATGGGAGGGGTCGCTAGATGGAGAGGGGGATTCCTGGAAGATGGGAGGGGTCGCTAGATGGAGAGGGGGATTCCTGGAAGGTGGGAGGGGTCGCTAGATGGAGAGGGGGATTCCTGGAAGATGGGAGGGGTCGCTAGATGGAGAGGGGGATTCCTGGAAGATGGGAGGGGTCGCTAGATGGAGAGGGGGATTCCTGGAAGGTGGGAGGGGTCGCTAGATGGAGAGGGGGATTCCTGGAAGGTGGGAGGGGTCGCTAGATGAAGAGGGGGATTCCTGGAAGATGGGAGGGGTCGCTAGATGGAGAGGGGGATTCCTGGAAGATGGGAGGGGTCGCTAGATGGAGAGGGGGATTCCTGGAAGGTGGGAGGGGTCGCTAGATGGAGAGGGGGATTCCTGGAAGGTGGGAGGGGTCGCTAGATGGAGAGGGGGATTCCTGGAAGATGGGAGGGGTCGCTAGATGGAGAGGGGGATTCCTGGAAGATGGGAGGGGTCGCTAGATGGAGAGGGGGATTCCTGGAAGATGGGAGGGGTCGCTAGATGGAGAGGGGGATTCCCGGAAGATGGGAGAGGTCGCTAGACGGAGAGGGGGATTCCTGGAAGGTGGGAGGGGTCGCTAGATGGAGAGGGGGATTCCTGGAAGATGGGAGGGGTCGCTAGATGGAGAGGGGGATTCCTGGAAGATGGGAGGGGTCGCTAGATGGAGAGGGGGATTCCTGGAAGGTGGGAGGGGTCGCTAGATGGAGAGGGGGATTCCAGGAAGATGGGAGGGGTCGCTAGATGGAGAGGGGGATTCCTGGAAGATGGGAGGGGTCGCTAGATGGAGAGGGGGATTCCTGGAAGGTGGGAGGGGTCGCTAGATGGAGAGGGGGATTCCTGGAAGGTGGGAGGGGTCGCTAGATGGAGAGGGAGATTCCTGGAAGGTGGGAGAGGTCGCTAGATGGAGAGGGGGATTCCTGGAAGGTGGGAGGGGTCGCTAGATGGAGAGGGGGATTCCTGGAAGGTGGGAGGGGTCGCTAGATGGAGAGGGGGATTCCTGGAAGGTGGGAGGGGTCGCTAGATGGAGAGGGGGATTCCAAGAAGATGGGAGGGGTCGCTAGATGGAGAGGGGGATTCCTGGAAGGTGGGAGGGGTCGCTAGATGGAGAGGGGGATTCCTGGAAGGTGGGAGGGGTCGCTAGATGGAGAGGGGGATTCCTGGAAGGTGGGAGGGGTCGCTAGATGGAGACGGAGATTCCTGGAAGGTGGGAGGGGTCGCTAGATGGAGAGGGGGATTCCTGGAAGGTGGGAGGGGTCGCTAGATGGAGAGGGGGATTCCTGGAAGGAGGGAGGGGTCGCTAGATGGAGAGGGGGATTCCTGGAAGGTGGGAGGGGTCGCTAGATGGAGAGGGAGATTCCTGGAAGGTGGGAGGGGTCGCTAGATGGAGAGGGGGATTCCTGGAAGATGGGAGGGGTCGCTAGATGGAGAGGGGGATTCCTGGAAGATGGGAGGGGTCGCTAGATGGAGAGGGGGATTCCTGGAAGGTGGGAGGGGTCGCTAGATGGAGAGGGGGATTCCTGGAAGGTGGGAGGGGTCGCTAGATGGAGAGGGAGATTCCTGGAAGGTGGGAGGGGTCGCTAGATGGAGAGGGGGATTCCTGGAAAGTGGGAGGGGTCGCTAGATGGAGAGGGGGATTCCTGGAAGGTGGGAGGGGTCGCTAGATGGAGAGGGGGATTCCTGGAAGGTGGGAGGGGTCGCTAGATGGAGAGGGGGATTCCTGGAAGATGGGAGGGGTCGCTAGATGGAGAGGGGGATTCCTGGAAGGTGGGAGGGGTCGCTAGATGGAGAGGGGGATTCCTGGAAGATGGGAGGGGTCGCTAGATGCAGAGGGGGATTCCTGGAAGATGGGAGGGGTCGCTAGATGGAGAGGGGGATTCCTGGAAGGTGGGAGGGGTCGCTAGATGGAGAGGGGGATTCCTGGAAGATGGGAGGGGTCGCTAGATGGAGAGGGGGATTCCCGGAAGATGGGAGGGGTCGCTAGATGGAGAGGGGGATTCCTGGAAGGTGGGAGGGGTCGCTAGATGGAGAGGGGGATTTCTGGAAGATGGGAGGGGTCGCTAGATGGAGAGGGGGATTCCTGGAAGATGGGAGGGGTCGCTAGATGGAGAGGGGGATTCCTGGAAGGTGGGAGGGGTCGCTAGATGGAGAGGGGGATTCCTGGAAGGTGGGAGGGGTCGCTAGATGGAGAGGGGGATTCCTGGAAGATGGGAGGGGTCGCTAGATGGAGAGGGGGATTCCTGGAAGATGGGAGGGGTCGCTAGATGGAGAGGGGGATTCCTGGAAGGTGGGAGGGGTCGCTAGATGGAGAGGGGGATTCCTGGAAGGTGGGAGGGGTCGCTAGATGGAGACGGAGATTCCTGGAAGGTGGGAGGGGTCGCTAGATGGAGAGGGGGATTCCTGGAAGAGGGGGGGGTCGCTAGATGGAGAGGGGGATTCCTGGAAGGTGGGAGGGGTCGCTAGATGGAGAGGGGGATTCCTGGAAGGTGGGAGGGGTCGCTAGATGGAGAGGGGGATTCCTGGAAGATGGGAGGGGTCGCTAGAGGGAGAGGGGGATTCCTGGAAGGTGGGAGGGGTCGCTAGATGGAGAGGGGGATTCCTGGAAGATGGGAGGGGTCGCTAGATGGAGAGGGGGATTCCTGGAAGATGGGAGGGGTCGCTAGATGGAGAGGGGGATTCCTGGAAGGTGGGAGGGGTCGCTAGATGGAGAGGGGGATTCCTGGAAGATGGGAGGGGTCGCTAGATGGAGAGGGGGATTCCTGGAAGATGGGAGGGGTCGCTAGATGGAGAGGGGGATTCCTGGAAGGTGGGAGGGGTCGCTAGATGGAGAGGGGGATTCCTGGAAGATGGGGGGGTCGCTAGATGGAGAGGGGGATTCCTGGAAGATGGGAGGGGTCGCTAGATGGAGAGGGGGATTCCTGGAAGGTGGGAGGGGTCGCTAGATGGAGAGGGGGATTCCTGGAAGGTGGGAGGGGTCGCTAGATGGAGAGGGGGATTCCTGGAAGGTGGGAGGGGTCGCTAGATGGAGAGGGGGATTCCTGGAAGGTGGGAGGGGTCGCTAGATGGAGAGGGGGATTCCTGGAAGGTGGGAGGGGTCGCTAGATGGAGAGGGGGATTCCTGGAAGGTGGGAGGGGTCGCTAGATGGAGAGGGGGATTCCTGGAAGGTGGGAGGGGTCGCTAGATGGAGAGGGGGATTCCTGGAAGGTGGGAGGGGTCGCTAGATGGAGAGGGGGATTCCTGGAAGGTGGGAGGGGTCGCTAGATGGAGAGGGGGATTCCTGGAAGGTGGGAGGGGTCGCTAGATGAAGAGGGGGATTCCTGGAAGGTGGAAGGGGTCGCTAGATGGAGAGGGGGATTCCTGGAAGATGGGAGGGGTCGCTAGTTGGAGAGGGGGATTCCTGGAAGGTGGGAGGGGTCGCTAGATGGAGAGGGGGATTCATGGAAGGTGGGAGGGGTCGCTAGATGGAGAGGGGGATTCCTGGAAGATGGGAGGGGTCGCTAGATGGAGAGGGGGATTCCTGGAAGGTGGGAGGGGTCGCTAGATGGAGAGGGGGATTCCTGGAAGGTGGGAGGGGTCGCTAGATGGAGAGGGGGATTCCTGGAAAGTGGGAGGGGTCGCTAGATGGAGAGGGGGATTCCTGGAAGGTGGGAGGGGTCGCTAGATGGAGAGGGGGATTCCTGGAAGGTGGGAGGGGTCGCTAGATGGAGAGGGGGATTCCTGGAAGGTGGGAGGGGTCGCTAGATGGAGAGGGAGATTCCTGGAAGGTGGGAGGGGTCGCTAGATGGAGAGGGGGATTCCTGGAAGGTGGGAGGGGTCGCTAGATGGAGAGGGGGATTCCTGGAAGGTGGGAGGGGTCGCTAGATGGAGAGGGGGATTCCTGGAAGGTGGGAGGGGTCGCTAGATGGAGAGGGGGATTCCTGGAAGGTGGGAGGGGTCGCTAGATGGAGAGGGGGATTCCTGGAAGGTGGGAGGGGTCGCTAGATGGAGAGGGGGATTCCTGGAAGGTGGGAGGGGTCGCTAGATGGAGAGGGGGATTCCTGGAGGGTGGAAGGGGTCGCTAGATGGAGAGGGGGATTCCTGGAAGGTGGGAGGGGTCGCTAGATGGAGAGGGGGATTCCTGGAAGGTGGGAGGGGTCGCTAGATGGAGAGGGGGATTCCTGGAAGGTGGAAGGGGTCGCTAGATGGAGAGGGGGATTCCTGGAAGGTGGGAGGGGTCGCTAGATGGAGAGGGGGATTCCTGGAAGGTGGGAGGGGTCGCTAGATGGAGAGAGGGATTCCTGGAAGATGGGAGGGGTCGCTAGATGGAGAGAGGGATTCCTGGAAGATGGGAGGGGTCGCTAGATGGAAAGAGGGATTCCTGGAAGATGGGAGGGGGTCGCTAGATGGAGAGAGGGATTCCTGGAAGATTGTAGGGGTCGCTAGATGGAAAGAGGGATTCCTGGAAGGTGGGAGGGGTCGCTAGATGGAGAGGGGGATTCCTGGATGGTGGGAGGGGTCGCTAGTTTTAAAGAGAGGTTCCTGGAAAGTGGGAAGGGTTGCTAGATGGAGAGAGGGATTCCTGGATAGTGGGAGGGGTCGCTTGATGGAGAGAGAGATTCCTGGAAGGAAGGACTGTTCCATATTTGGAGAGAGGGATTCCTGGAAGGAAGGATGGCTCCATAGTTCGAGAGAGGGATTCCTGGAAGGAAGGATGGCTCCATAGTTGGAGAGAGGGATTCCTGGAAGGAAGGATGGTTACATAGTTGGAGGGAGGGATTCCTGGAAAGAAGGATGGTTCAATAGTTGAAGAGAGGGATTCCTGGAAGATGTAAAGTTTCCAGGAGGGAAGGAGGGGGAGTCCTGGGAGGAAGAAGTCTTAGAGAAAGGAAATAAAGAGAACTGAACTTCTTAAATGGAAAAGCAAGTATTCCCGATTTAAATTTATTCAAAATAAGTTTACTATTCCAAAAAACATGAGAGTAATGTCATGTACAGCCATGACATCATGGATGTCATGGCTGTACATGGATTTCATCTAAGTTCATCACCTTAAATGTCATCATATATATATATATATATATATATATATATATATATATATATATATATATATATATATATATATATATATATATATATATATATATATATATATGAATGTATGAAGAAAGACAAAGGGTGATACGTAATCTACTTCAGTGTCATTACTGGTAACCAGATAAATCAGTAACAAAGAAAAGAAATACTCCTGGTAGATACACAAATAACCCGCACATAAAAGACAGAAGCTTACGACGACGTTTCGGTCCGACTTGGACCATTGACAAAGTCTTTTATGTGCGGGTTATTTGTGTATCGTTCCAGTCACGGTATTGTGCCTTTTTGTTATTTAGTTACTCCTGGTAGATCACTCTACCTGATCAGGAGAAGAGTTAAGGTGAAGTGATTCTCCAGACTTCAATACACACCAGGTAAGGCTAATACTACCTAGAGTAGAAATTAAAGCAAATCAAACCCGAGGAACTGAAGGGGCCGAGGCCTTTTAATTTTAGAGATTTTAAAATTGAAGTTGAAAAATTATGGAAATTAAGGTTTTCTTACCAAAAAGTAGTAAAAAATTCTGGCAACATGTTGATGCAATCAGATTGTTTCTATCATATTTCTAAGTATGTGTTTTTCAAAAATGTAATTTTTATGTTTTTGCTGTCATCAAGACGACATGTTGGCAATTAGTGTTTTTATTGTTTTTTTTTTACTTCAAAAATTACTATTGTTATGATTGTTTTATTCTAAACACTCAACATGGCAAGTTCTGTGAGGACTAAAGTGAAGAACACAGAGTTGTTGCTGCTCAGTTGCCTCTGGGTTGTCAACGATGACAGGGGTTTGCAACACGCTCACTCTGGGTTGTCAACAATGACGGGGGTTTGCAACACGCTCACTCTGGGTTGTCAACAATGACGGGGGTTTGCAACACGCTCACTCTGGGTTGTCAACAATGACAGGGGTTTGCAACACGCTCACTCTGGGTTGTCAACGATGACAGGGGTTTGCAACACGCTCACTCTGGGTTGTCAACAATGACAGGGGTTTGCAACACGCTCACTCTGGGTTGTCAACGATGACAGGGGTTCGCAACACGCTCACTCTGGGTTGTCAACAATGACAGGGGTTTGCAACACGCTCACTCTGGGTTGTCAACAATGACAGGGGTTTGCAACACGCTCACTCTGGGTTGTCAACAATGACAGGGGTTTGCAACACGCTCACTCTGGGTTGTCAACAATGACAGGGGTTTGCAACACGCTCACTCTGGGTTGTCAACAATGACAGGGGTTTGCAACACGCTCACTCTGGGTTGTCAACAATGACACTGGTTTGCAACACGCTCACTCTGGGTTGTCAACAATGACGGGGGTTTGCAACACGCTCACTCTGGGTTGTCAACAATGACAGGGGTTTGCAACACGCTCACTCTGGGTTGTCAACAATGACAGGGGTTTGCAACACGCTCACTCTGGGTTGTCAACAATGACAGGGGTTTGCAACACGCTCACTCTGGGTTGTCAACAATGACACTGGTTTGCAACACGCTCACTCTGGGTTGTCAACAATGACGGGGGTTTGCAACACGCTCACTCTGGGTTGTCAACAATGACAGGGGTTTGCAACACGCTCACTCTGGGTTGTCAACAATGACAGGGGTTTGCAACACGCTCACTCTGGGTTGTCAACAATGACAGGGGTTTGCAACACGCTCACTCTGGGTTGTCAACAATGACAGGGGTTTGCAACACGCTCACTCTGGGTTGTCAACAATGACGGGGGTTTGCAACACGCTCACTCTGGGTTGTCAACAATGACAGGGGTTTGCAACACGCTCACTCTGGGTTGTCAACAATGACGGGGGTTTGCAACACGCTCACTCTGGGTTGTCAACAATGACAGGGGTTTGCAACACGCTCACTCTGGGTTGTCAACAATGACGGGGGTTTGCAACACGCTCACTCTGGGTTGTCAACAATGACAGGGGTTTGCAACACGCTCACTCTGGGTTGTCAACAATGACGGGGGTTTGCAACACGCTCACTCTGGGTTGTCAACAATGACAGGGGTTTGCAACACGCTCACTCTGGGTTGTCAACAATGACGGGGGTTTGAAACACGCTCACTCTGGGTTGTCAACAATGACAGGGGTTTGCAACACGCTCACTCTGGGTTGTCAACAATGACAGGGGTTTGCAACACGCTCACTCTGGGTTGTCAACAATGACACTGGTTTGCAACACGCTCACTCTGGGTTGTCAACAATGACAGGGGTTTGCAACACGCTCACTCTGGGTTGTCAACAATGACAGGGGTTTGCAACACGCTCACTCTGGGTTGTCAACAATGACAGGGGTTTGCAACACGCTCACTCTGGGTTGTCAACAATGACAGGGGTTTGCAACACGCTCACTCTGGGTTGTCAACAATGACAGGGGTTTGCAACACGCTCACTATGGGTTGTCAACAATGACAGGGGTTTGCAACACGCTCACTCTGGGTTGTCAACAATGACGGGGGTTTGCAACACGCTCACTCTGGGTTGTCAACGATGACAGGGGTTTGCAACACGCTCACTCTGGGTTGTCAACAATGACGGGGGTTTGCAACACGCTCACTCTGGGTTGTCAATGACGGGGGTTTGCAACACGCTCACTCTGGGTTGTCAACAATGACGGGGGTTTGCAACACGCTCACTCTGGGTTGTCAACAATGACAGGGGTTTGCAACACGCTCACTCTGGGTTGTCAACAATGACAGGGGTTTGCAACACGCTCACTCTGGGTTGTCAAAAATGACGGGGGTTTGCAACACCCTCACTCTGGGTTGTCAACAATGACACTGGTTTGCAACACGCTCACTCTGGGTTGTCAACAATGACAGGGGTTTGCAACACGCTCACTCTGGGTTGTCAACAATGACGGGGGTTTGCAACACGCTCACTCTGGGTTGTCAACGATGACAGGGGTTTGCAACACGCTCACTCTGGGTTGTCAACAATGACGGGGGTTTGCAACACGCTCACTCTGGGTTGTCAACAATGACGGGGGTTTGCAACACGCTCACTCTGGGTTGTCAACAATGACGGGGGTTTGCAACACGCTCACTCTGGGTTGTCAACAATGACAGGGGTTTGCAACACGCTCACTCTGGGTTGTCAACAATGACACTGGTTTGCAACACGCTCACTCTGGGTTGTCAACAATGACGGGGGTTTGCAACACGCTCACTCTGGGTTGTCAACAATGACGGGGGTTTGCAACACGCTCACTCTGGGTTGTCAACAATGACAGGGGTTTGCAACACGCTCACTCTGGGTTGTCAACAATGACAGGGGTTTGCAACACGCTCACTCTGGGTTGTCAACAATGACGGGGGTTTGCAACACGCTCACTCTGGGTTGTCAACAATGACAGGGGTTTGCAACACGCTCACTCTGGGTTGTCAACAATGACAGGGGTTTGCAACACGCTCACTCTGGGTTGTCAACAATGACGGGGGTTTGCAACACGCTCACTCTGGGTTGTCAACGATGACAGGGGTTTGCAACATGCTCACTCTGGGTTGTCAACAATGACGGGGGTTTGCAACACGCTCACTCTGGGTTGTCAACAATGACGGGGGTTTGCAACACGCTCACTCTGGGTTGTCAACAATGACGGGGGTTTGCAACACGCTCACTCTGGGTTGTCAACAATGACAGGGGTTTGCAACACGCTCACTCTGGGTTGTCAACAATGACAGGGGTTTGCAACACGCTCACTCTGGGTTGTCAACAATGACAGGGGTTTGCAACACGCTCACTCTGGGTTGTCAACAATGACGGGGGTTTGCAACACGCTCACTCTGGGTTGTCAACAATGACGGGGGTTTGCAACACGCTCACTCTGGGTTGTCAACAATGACGGGGGTTTGCAACACGCTCACTCTGGGTTGTCAACAATGACGGGGGTTTGCAACACGCTCACTCTGGGTTGTCAACAATGACGGGGGTTTGCAACACGCTCACTCTGGGTTGTCAACAATGACAGGGGTTTGCAACACGCTCACTCTGGGTTGTCAACATTGACAGGGGTTTGCAACACGCTCACTCTGGGTTGTCAACAATGACGAGGGTTTGAAACACGCTCAAATTTGGCGCGTCATGTCTATAGAGTTTTATAGAAAGGAAAATATGAATAACTCAGGAATAAGTTATTAACATTTGTTTTATTTTTTTCTAAAGAGTAATAATAAGAGTGTCATGATTTTTTCACACAATATTGATGAATGATGGTTCTATTAATATTCAGAGATGATTTGCAATATGTTTTACCATTTTGTTTTTGACTCTTATTCTCCCCAAAAAAACTCCTAAAAAAACAAATTTCAAAAAATTTTATAATGCATTCTATTGACATTTCTCGCAAAAAAAAACTTTGATATTTAGATAATCTAACTCTTTATCTTTCATCTGATGTTGACTAGAACATTGTACATCTTACCAATTTTGTAGGCCAGGGAGGCAAAAAAAATTGCAATATCTTCAACTTTGCAACATGAATTCAATACCAACAAGTGTGCAGGATGTAAACTGCTCTTTTAAATCACAGGATAAAGTTTCATTGAAATTGGACCCCTCCCCCCAAAAAAAAAATAAAACCAGTGTGTCCCTCCCTGAAGTTTAGCCTCAGCCCGCTAGATGGTAGTGCGGGCAGTAATAGGCAGAACTTGCGATCTTGGCTTAAATAGCAACGCTCATTTTGCTATATAGGACAAGCGAAAATTTGTGTATGCAATAATTTCGCCAAAATCATTCTGAACCTAACGAAAAGAATATATTTCACTGTGTTTGTTTAGTATTAAATTATTGTAAACAATTCTAAAATATATTTAGTTGGGTTAGTCTAAAATAATTTGTTCTTGTTATAATAAGGTTAGGTAAGTTTTCTAAGATTCTTTTGGAGAAAAATTAAAAAATTTTACATTAACATTAATGAAAAAATATATCTTTAATTGTATAAGACAAAATTTTAGAAAGGACTTAATTTTGAATGAGTTCTTGCTAATTGACCAGTTTTACACATTCGGCACGACATATATATATATTACCACCACCCGTCCAAGAGCATCCTCTTTGGAGCACCGCTGGATCATCAGGCCATCGACACAGTCCTCAAGGGCAAACTGAATGACCTGAAGAGAATAGAGGAGACAATAAGTGATTTTGATGCCCATGAATACCTGTATCTCCTCACAAGGTGTCTTACCTTGCCAAGACTCACTTCTTGGCATGCACCCCCTCTTTCGACAACCCAACACTTAGCGAATATAACTCACTCCTGAGACCTATCTTTAGAAAGGCACTAAATCTGTCAGTGGAAGATCAGCAATGAGATAAAGCAACTCTCCCAGTGAGGAAAGGTGGTATACGGGTGCCCAAGGCAAATCAGGTAGTGTTACCTGCATTTCTGTCCTCGTGTATGGCTTCCAGTGGACTAGTCAAGGATATTGTCCCCGAACGCTTGAGAGGTGCGATAGCTCAAGACCCCAGGTTCATTGAAGCAGCCACGCGGTGGGACACCTTTGTAGACTCCTCAAGCAGGCTAGCTCCTCCCAGAGAGCACAAACAGTCCCACTGGGACAAACCGATCATGGAAAAAATTGCCAACACAATACTCAACAATACTTCAGGAAAGGACAAAACTCGTCTGCTAGTGGTGAAGGCACCACGTTCAGATTTTTTTTACTTGTTCCCGTCTCCTTCCTGGGCATCCGACTCGGATTGTTGTTGTTCTCCGCTTATACGACCCCCTACTCGCCGAACCTATGTGCATTTACGGCAGGGCGTCGGCTGATCAATTCGGACTTCATGGTTTCGTGTGTCATGCATCAAAAAGAAAGTATGTTAGACACGAGGAGGTCAGTGACATCATAAAGAGAAGTCTCGTCACAGCCCATTGCCCAGTTCAACGGAAACCCCAAGTATGGAGGTCTGACAGATGTCTAAATTGCCCAAATGGAGTCGCTAAGCTACCCTGGGAGGATTGTAAGCAGATTGCTGGGACTACACCTGTGCTGCCACGAAGGCGGACACCTACTTGCCATATTCTGAAGTTGAAGTGGGTGGAGCTGCCAGTTACAGGGAGACCCAGAAGATCCGCAAATATGACGGCGTGCACAGTTGCTATGACTTCATCCCATTAGGGATGGAGACCCTTGGAGCATGAAGCAAGTGTGCTCTAAAGTTTCTCAAAGAGCTGAGTGAAAAATTCATCATAGAAACCAAGGACCACAGGGCGACCAGCTTCTTCTTTCAGAGACTCAGTGTTGCAATCCAGAGGGGAAATTCCTGCAGCACTCTGGGCATGTGGCCAAGCCGGGGAGCTGGACGAAGTATTCTGAGTTGTTATTTATGTTGTTTTAATCTTTACTGTATTTTTGTCTATGTATTTTGTCAATGTATTTTGTCTTTAAATAAAATTTATATTAACTATAGGGGGTGATAGGTGAAAATTTTCTAACAGCTTCAGGGAGAACCTTGAGTTTTCCCTGAAGCAAGTTTATTCTTTTCTCTGAGAATGAGGGTCCCCAGGACAGTTCTAGAGGTGGTACCTCCCTATATTGGAAATAAATGGTATAAAATACCGACACAATGGCAATATAAACACAAATGCAGTATAATGTGATCCTTTATTGACTACGTTTAGCCCACACAGTGGGCTTTTTCAAGTCACAAACAGAACTACCTGGGGTGGAAGGAACGCGAGTATTTATAGTCCGGCTGAGGTCAGGTGAAGAATGCTGCATCTGATGATGTACCGAGTTGGGTTGTAGAGTCTAAAAACTTGGGTAGCTTGGAAAGGAGACTGGACAAGTTTGTGAGCAGACCTTCTACAGTGTTCTTATGTGGGATAGCGATGAAGAAGTTTCTTGGCAAGTGGTTCAGCTATGTTATAGAAGCCACTATTCTGGTTGAAGTTGTCGGATATAGAAATAAGTGATGATTCCAGGATTCTTCGGTATTGAGTGTTGTCTTCTGTGGCGATAAGTCTTGAGTTTCTGTAGTTTATCAAGTGGTTGTGTGAATTACGGTGTTGTACGCAGGCATTCCTTGTGTCGTCAGACCTGCTTGCGTATTGGTGTTCTGAAATACGTGTTTGGAGGTCCCTTGATGTTTCGCCCACGTATAACTTGTTGCAGTCATTACAAGGGATTATGTATACCCCTGCAGAGGATGGAGGCTTGTCCTGCCTACTACTGGTGATGTCCTTGATGGTCGTGGTTGTGGAGGTAGATACTTGGAATGATGTTTTGGCAAAGATGTTGGAAACATGTTTGGCAATGGAGTTGGTGGGAAGGACTATGTATCTCTTCTCGGCAGTGTCTTCTCTGGGTGTGTTGAAGATGTTTAGTGCTCGCCGTCTGCAGTCTCTGATGAAGTGACGAGGATAGTGCCAAACATGTTTCCAACATCTTTGCCAAAACATCATTCCAAGTATCTACCTCCACAACCACGACCATCAAGGACATCACCAGTAGTAGGCAGGACAAGCCTCCATCCTCTGCAGGGGTATACATAATCCCTTGTAATGACTGCAACAAGTTATACGTGGGCGAAACATCAAGGGACCTCCAAACACGTATTTCAGAACACCAATACGCAAGCAGGTCTGACGACACAAGGAATGCCTGCGTACAACACCGTAATTCACACAACCACTTGATAAACTACAGAAACTCAAGACTTATCGCCACAGAAGACAACACTCAATACCGAAGAATCCTGGAATCATCACTTATTTCTATATCCGACAACTTCAACCAGAATAGTGGCTTCTATAACATAGCTGAACCACTTGCCAAGAAACTTCTTCATCGCTATCCCACATAAGAACACTGTAGAAGGTCTGCTCACAAACTTGTCCAGTCTCCTTTCCAAGCTACCCAAGTTTTCAGACTCTACAACCCAACTCGGTACATCATCAGATGCAGCATTCTTCACCTGACCTCAGCCGGACTATAAATACTCGCGTTCCTTCCACCCCAGGTAGTTCTGTTTGTGACTTGAAAAAGCCCACTGTGTGGGCGAAACGTAGTCAATAAAGGATCACATTATACTGCATTTGTGTTTATATTGCCATTGTGTCGGTATTTTATACCATTTATTTCCATCGTGTCAAACACTGCAGTAGAAATGGATCCTTCACACAGAGAATACCTGGACCTTCTCCTAAAAGCTTACTCACTTCGCAACAGACACAATTTTCTTCGTGACTGCATCCAAGAAATGGTCTTACCAAGATCTACTCCCCCTCAAATTGCCAACATCAAACCACCTTTCTCCGCTACAGCTCGGACCTACCTTGAAGAGTGTGCAGATGACTTAAACAATGCTACAAAGGAAGCTTTTCTCCAAGCCAGAACACTAGGCACAACACTCCGGGGCAACATGAACAGACGCACCGCCGAAATCATTCGCAGCAGAGTTACCACAGCGAATGTTCAACAGAAGATCAGACTTACTAGGAAACTACAAACACTCTGCGATAATAGTAATTGGAAAAGTTTAGGAAGACCTGAAATTATTCAAAATCTTTCATCTCGTCCACTGTCAACCACAGAAACTGAAGCCCTCAGCTTAGGCCTCAAATTCGCAACAGGAATTACGAAACCAAAACAAGACCTCAATTTCATCGCCAAAAACTACAGACACAGTGACTCCGACTTCCAAAAAGGCTATCTTCAAGGCATCATCTCAGCAGCCATCTCAACACGCAGCTCCCCAGTCATACCCCGACGTTACATCAATGCACTCAAAGGATTAGCAGAAGACACGACCATCAGGGTCACCACCGCTGATAAAGGAGGTGGTGTTGTTATCATGAACACTGACGATTACAGGAACAAAATGCTCAATCTACTTAATGACCCAGATACCTACAAACCTCTCACAACTAACCAAGTGGACAACCTTACTAAAACTTTTCTTCAAAGGACTCGCCGCATTCTGAGGAGCTCAGAACAAGGGAAGAAACTTCTGCACACCATGCCCAGCAACCCCAGACCTGCCAGAATGTACGGCCTGCCAAAGACTCACAAGCCTGGTATCCCACTGAGGCCCATATCCTCGGGAATAGGCAGTGCTCCCCACAAGCTCTCAGGAATTCTCGCCAAACACCTCTCGAAACTCTTGGGCACTATCAGTCCAGCACATCTCAAACACTCAGGTGATCTTCTCAATCGCATTCGCAACATCAACATCAGGAACAAGAAACTTTCCAGCCTTGACGTGACTTCCCTATTCACTAAAGTACCTACTAAACAAGCCATCGATCTCTTGCGCAAGAAAATTGACGATTCACTTGATCTTCCCATTCCAGCCAGCGACTTCATCGACCTGGTTGAACTATGTGTTGGCTTTACGTGTTTCTCTTTTGAAAATCACCTCTTTCAGCAGACTTTTGGACTACCCATGGGTTCGCCACTCAGTGCAGTCCTAGCGAACCTATACATGGAACATCTAGAAGCCGAACGTTTCTCCACCATTATTCCTTCGTCTGTCACCTGGCTCCGTTATGTTGACGACATTCTCCTCATAACTCCTAAACGCTTCAACGTTCAAGCTCTCCAAGACAAGCTCAACCAGGTCGAGCCTTCAATCCAGTTCACACTTGAAGAAGAGGTCGACAACACTCTTCCTTTCCTTGATGTTCTACTCTGCAAAGCTGACCACGAACTTCGTTTTAAAGTCTATCGAAAACCCACCAACCAAAACGATCTTCTCCACTTCTACTCTCACCACGACACCAAAACCAAACGTGGTGTAATTATAGGCTTCTTCCTGCGTGCACTCAGAATCTGCAGCAACGAGTTCCTTGAGGAAGAATGCACTATAATTGAACAGGTATTTTCCAAACTCCACTATCCTCGTCACTTCATCAGAGACTGCAGACGGCGAGCACTAAACATCTTCAACACACCCAGAGAAGACACTGCCGAGAAGAGATACATAGTCCTTCCCACCAACTCCATTGCCAAACATGTTTCCAACATCTTTGCCAAAACATCATTCCAAGTATCTACCTCCACAACCACGACCATCAAGGACATCACCAGTAGTAGGCAGGACAAGCCTCCATCCTCTGCAGGGGTATACATAATCCCTTGTAATGACTGCAACAAGTTATACGTGGGCGAAACATCAAGGGACCTCCAAACACGTATTTCAGAACACCAATACGCAAGCAGGTCTGACGACACAAGGAATGCCTGCGTACAACACCGTAATTCACACAACCACTTGATAAACTACAGAAACTCAAGACTTATCGCCACAGAAGACAACACTCAATACCGAAGAATCCTGGAATCATCACTTATTTCTATATCCGACAACTTCAACCAGAATAGTGGCTTCTATAACATAGCTGAACCACTTGCCAAGAAACTTCTTCATCGCTATCCCACATAAGAACACTGTAGAAGGTCTGCTCACAAACTTGTCCAGTCTCCTTTCCAAGCTACCCAAGTTTTTAGACTCTACAACCCAACTCGGTACATCATCAGATGCAGCATTCTTCACCTGACCTCAGCCGGACTATAAATACTCGCGTTCCTTCCACCTCAGGTAGTTCTGTTTGTGACTTGAAAAAGCCCACTGTGTGGGCGAAACGTAGTCAATAAAGGATCACATTATACTGCATTTGTGTTTATATTGCCACCTCCCTATATTATATACATTTATATATGTGTGTGCGTGTGCGTGTGCGTGTGTGTGTGTGTGTGTGTGTGTGTGTGTGTGTGTGTGTGTGTGTGTGTGTGTGTGTGTGTGTGTGTGTGTGTGTATTTATACGATGGGGTCCACCTCTGGTGTAAATTGTAGAATTAATAGCCTCGGAGAAGTGGATAAAAAGGCTTCAAGGAAGGATATTTGGATTTCTTCCTGAAGCCTTTTGAATATTCCACTTCCCCTACCACCCCATCAAAAAAAAAAAAAAATATATATATATATATATATATATATATATATATATATATATATATATATATATATATAATGTCGTACCGAATAGGTAAAATTGGTCAGTTACCAAGAACTCAACTAAAATTAAGTCCTTTCTAAAATTTTCTCTTATACATGTAAAGACATTTTTTTTTCATTAATGAAAAATGTGAAAATTAATAATTTTGTTCCAAAAGAACCTTAGAAAACTTAAATAACCTTGTTATAACAAGCCTAATCCAACTAAATATATTTTAGGTAAGTTTATAATAATTTAATAATAAACACAATGAAATACATATTTTTTTTCGTTAGGTTCAGAATGATTTTTGCGAAATTATTGCATACACTAATTTTCGCTTGTCTCATTCTGCAAAAAGAGCGTTGCTATTTAAGCCAAAATCATAAGTTTTACCTATTTGGCACGACACACACACACACACTCAAACACACACACACACACACACACACACACACACACACACGTTCAAGACACTGTACACTGTGTACATCAGGCCCATACTGGAGTATGCAGCACCAGTTTGGAACTCACACCTGGTCAAACACGTCAAGAAATTAGAGAAAGTGGAAAGGTTTGCAACAAGGCTAGTTCCGGAACTCACGGGTATGTCCTACGAAGAAAGGTTGAGGGAAATGGGACTGGCGGCATTGGAGGACAGGCGGGTCAGGGGAGACATGATAACGACATACAAAATACTGCGTGGAATAGATAAGGTAGACAGAGACAGGTTGTTCCAGAGAGGGGACACAGAAACAAGGGGTCACAATTGGAAGCTGAAGACTCAGACGAGTCAGAGGGATGTTAGGAAGTATTTCTTCAGTCATAGAGTCGTCAGGAAGTGGAATAGCCTAGCAAGTGATGTAGTGGAGGCAGGAACCATACATAGCTTTAAGACGAGGTATGACAAAGCTCAGGAAGCAGAGAGAGAGAGAGAGAGAACCTAGTAGCGATCAGTGAAGAGGCGGGCCCAGGAGCTGAAACGAAACTCACTGAGACAATAACAGAAGCAGTCTTCCCACCGGGATATCAGATCCTGAGGAAAGATAGAAGGAGCAGAGAGCGAGGAAGGGTTGCACTGCTCATAAAATACCGATTGAGTTTCGAGGAAATGGAGGGCATTGACGAGATTGGAGAAAGGGACTACAAAGCAGGCACAATTCAATCTGGGGAACATAAGGTAATCATTGCTGTGATGTATAACCCACCAGAGAACTACAGAAGGCCAAGAGAGGAATATGATGAGAACAACAGAGCGATGGTGGACACACTGGCTGAGGTGGCACGAAGAGCTCAAATGTGCAAAGCAAAGCTACTGGTTATGGGTGATTTCAACCACAGGGAGATCGATTGGGAAAACCTGGAGCCTCATGGGGGCCCCGAAACATGGAGAGCCAAGATGATGGATGTGGTACTGGAAAACCTCATGCATCAACACATCAGGGACACTACCAGAGAGCGAGGGGAGGATGAACTAGTAAGACTGGACCTTGTGTTCACCCTGAGTAGCTCAGACATTGATGACATCACATATGAGAGGCCCCTCGGAGCTAGTGGCCACGTAATCCTGAGTTTTGATTACATGGTAGAGTTACAGGTGGAGAGGGTAAGAGGAATCGAATGGGAAAAGCCAAACTATAAAAGGGGGGGGGGACTACACAGGTATGAGAAACTTCCTGCGGGAGGTGCAGTGGGACAGAGAAATGGTAGGAAAGACAGTAAATGAAATGATGGAGTATGTAACAGCAAAATGCAAGGAGGCAGAGGAAAGGTTTGTTCCCAAGGGCAACAGAAACAATGGGAAGACCAAAGCGAGTCCTTGGTTTGCCCAAAGGTGCAGGGACGCAAAAATTAAGTGCATTAGAGAATGGAAGAGGTATAGAAGGCAAATAACCCAGGAAAACAAGGAGATCAGTCGAAGAGCAAGAAACGAATATGCACAGATAAGGAGGGAGGCCCAGCGACAGGACGAAAATGACATAGCACCGAAAGCCAAGTCTGACCCGAAACTGCTGTTTAGCCACATTATGAGAAAGACGACAGTCAAAGACCAGGTGATCAGGCTGAGGAAAGAAGGTGGGGAACTCACAAGAAACGATCGAGGGGTATGCGAGGAGCTCTGGGAAGACAGGACAGAGGGGTAATAGACCAACAGGTGCTGGACGATATGCACACAACTGAGGGGGAGGTGAAGAAGCTCTTAAGTGACCTTGATACCTCAAAGGCAATGGGACCGGACACCATCTCCCCGTGGGTCCTCAGGGAGGAAGCAGATATACTGTGTGTGCAATTAACCACAATTTTCAACACATCCCTGGAAACTGGGCAACTACATGAGGTATGGAAGACCGCAAATGTAGTTCCCATTTTTAAAAAAGGAGACAGAAAAGAGGCACTAAATTACAGACCAGTGTCACTGACCTGTATAGCATGCAAAGTCATGGAGAAGATTATCAGGAGGAGAGTGGTGGAGTACCTGGAACGGAACAAGATTATGAATGATAACCAGCACGGATTCATGGAAGGCAAATCCTGTGTCACATACCTTCTGGAGTTCTATGAAAAAGTTGCAGAAGTACGACACGAGAGAGAGGGGTGGGTTGATTGCATTTTCTTGGACTGCAAGAAGGCCTTCGACACAGTTCCTCACAAGCGACTAGTGCAGAAACTAGAGGATCAGGCACGTATGAAAGGAAGGGCACTGCAATGGATCAGAGAATACCTGACAGGGAGGCAACAACGAGTCATGGTACGGGATGAGGTATCACAGTGGGCACCTGTGACGAGCGGGGTCCCACAGGGGTCGGTCCTAGGACCAGTGCTATTTCTGGTATATGTAAATGACATGATGGTAGGGACAGACTTAGAGGTGTCCCTGTTCGCAGATGATGTGAAGTTAATGAGGCGAATTAAATCAGATGAGGACCATGCAGGACTTCAAAGAGACCTGGACAGGCTGGACACGTGTTCCAGCAACTGGCTTCTTGAATTCAACCCTGCCAAAATGCAAAGTCATGAAGATCGGAGAAGGGCAAAGAAGACCGCAGACAGAGTATAGACTAGGTGGCCAAGGGCTGCAAACCTCGCTCAAGGAGAAAGATCTTGGGGTGACCATAACACCGAGCATGTCTTCGGAGGCACACATCGACCAGATAACTGCTGCAGCATACGGGCGCCTGGCAAACCTGAGAATAGCGTTCTGATACCTTAGTAAGGAATCGTTCAAGACACTCTACACTGTGTACATCAGGCCCATACTGGAGTATGCAGCACCAGTTTGGAACTCACACCTGCTCAAACACGTCAAAAAATTAGAGAAAGTGCAAAAGTTTGCAACAAGGCTAGTTCCGGAGCTCAGGGATATGTCCTACGAAGAAATGTTGAGGGAAACCGGACTGGCGGCATTGGAGGACAGGCGGGTCAGGGGAGACATGATAACGACATACAAAATACTGCGTGGAATAGATAAGGTAGACAGAGACAGGTTGTTCCAGAGAGGGGACACAGAAACAAGGGGTCACAATTGGAGGCTGAAGACTCAGACGAGTCAGAGGGATGTTAGGAAGTATTTCTTCAGTCATAGAGTCGTCAGGAAGTGGAATAGCCTAGCAAGTGATGTAGTGGAGGCAGGAACCGTCCATAGCTTTAAGACGAGGTGTGACAAAGCTCTGGAAACAGAGAGAGGACCTAGTAGCGATCAGTGAAGATACGGGGCCAGGAGCTGAGTCTCGACCCCTGCAACCACAATTAGATCAGTACAATTAGGTGAGTACACACACACACACATACACACACGCACACACACACACACACACACACACACACACACACACACACACACACACACACACACACACACACATACACACACACACATACACACACGCACATACACACACACATACACACATACACACACACACACATACACACACACACATACACACACACATACACACACACATACACACACACACACACACACACACACACACATACACACACATACACACACACATACACACGTGTGTGTATGTGTGTGTTCTTCAGAAAAGATAAAACTGGTCAATTAGCAAGAACTCATTTAAAATTTAGTCCTTTCTAAAATTTTCTCTTGTACGTTTAAAGATAAATTTTTCATTTGTATTAATGTAAAAATTAATAATTTTTTTACCAAAAGCACCTTAGAAAACTTACCTAACCTTATTATAACATGCGCAATATAATTTAGCCTAATACAACTAAATATATTTTAGATACGTTAGTAGTTATTTAATAATAAACAAACACAATGAAATATATTTTTTTCGTTAATTTCAGAATGATTTTTGCAAAATTATTGAATACACTAATTTTCGCTCGCCTTATTCGGCAAAAAGAGCGTTGCTACTTAAGCCACGACATATACATATATATATTCATTTACTTTCATAAATACGACAGTAAATGAATAAATAGAAAGATGAACGAGTGAGGATAGATTTACCATAGCTGCTGAATTCTCTCTGAAGTCTGTTTCATTCTCAATATTGAATTAGACACATGTGCAACACCTGGGTGCCTATATTGTGGAAACGTTTCGCCAACCAGTTGCTTCTTCAGTCCAATACAGAGAAGAATGGTTGGAGATCAGAGAGAGTTTAAGGTAATTGTTCCCTTAGCCTGGAGTTAATGTGATTAGTCCATCAGTCTTGATACAGAGAATTCTACGCTTGTCTAACCTACTTCCACTTGTGGATTCGTCCAAGGTAACACCATTTACGACTGCTTCGCCTCAACTGTCTGCAGTATATAAGCTCTTTCTCCGCACTAATGCTGTACTCTTTTCAAGATTGATGGACTGATCACATCGGCTGCAGGCTGAAGGATTGATTACCTCAAAGTCCTTCTGGTCTTCAACCATTCTTCTCTGTATTGAACTAAGGAAGCCACTAGTTGGAGAAATGTTTCCACAAAAAAGATACTCAAGTGTTGCAAAAGTGTCAAAGTTATCGTCCAGTCAGCTCTCTGAACCATTTATCCATATTATCAATATTGACAAGGTTTGTTTTGCATTGCTCATCCTCCGCATTGACTTCGAAGAAGCTGTTTTTATGTATGTGATCTAGAAATGTACTGAGTATTGTGTTGCAGTCTGTGTTGCAATACTCGAACCTTGTTTACATTAATACTTTGAGAGTTGACAGTGTATTTGTTACCCAAGACTGAGATTCTTGGATCACTCAAGGGTTTGCAGACGAAATGTATCATATATTGTGTTTGACACGGTATTTCTGTGACCAGATAATATCCATCACTAAGACGTTTGGTTGCTTTGTGTAATATTTTTAACAAGAATGATTATTTGGCAATAACATTCTAATTGCTTCCATCATATAATGGAAGGTGTGTTATCTAAGCAGTACATTGCATTGGGAAGTGGAGAAGAATCCTTCATGTGTAAGCCATGCATGACGTAAAGGGAGACTATAATACCGGGAGCAAGCAGTTAGTAAGTCCTCCTGTATAAATTACTAAATTTAAAAAGAAGAAAATCTTTTGTTTCTTTTTTTTTCGGGTCACCTTGCCTAATTTAAAATAAATCACTTACGTGATTTAGCATTAAATTATTTTCCAGAGGGAAGATACACTCTGAATAAACTTGTGATTTAATCATTCATTTTCTTTTTGAAGAGCCTCTAGTTTACGGAAGGATAGAGGTGAGTGACTCAAGTGAATCACAGTGAAGTACGTAATTGATTACTTTGCACTCCAGAATATAATCGTGGATGACCAGTCGAAGTGCAGGTGCAAAACATAACAAACTGTTGTATCATATCCCTTCAATCTCTTAATAACATTGGGACCATTAAGACATGCTTTCAAAGGTATTGATAGCTAGTGTGTTAAAATCATGTACTGTCTCTTGCATAATCTCGGTGATGTGCGCTGCTGTGTAGGATCCAGGAAATGGCTTAGCTCTAGGGGCAAAATAATTCTGAATAGTCTGCGCTGAGCCATATGTGACGATGTGTACTGTACTGTACTTACCTATATGTACGTATTTATGTATATTGTTAGAGAGGTCGAGGCACAGTTGCTGGTAGCGCATCTCTACTTGATTTTTGCCATATTCCCTTCCCCAAGCCTCGTGGGCTCTGTTGTACCTGCTCATAAAACTATGAATGAGATCTGCCTCCACCACATCGTCCAGTCACTCCACTTTCTGACCACAAGGCTGAAGAAATGTTTCCTAAAATCGCTCTGACTCATCTATAGCTTTACTTTCCACCTATTGCCCCCAATAAACTTGTTTGTTGCCTTTCAGTCTTTCACTGCCTGCCTTATCAATTCTCCCGAGTATTTTGTATACTTCTATCATGTCTCCCCCTGTTTACCTTTCTAATGTCATCAGATTCTGTTCCAGTAGCCTCTCCTCATAGCTCATAGCTCATGCCCCTTAACTTTGGGACTATCTTGTTCCTTACCTCTGCACTTTCTCCAGTTTTTTAACATGCTTTATCAGGTATGGGTTCAATGTTGGTGCTGCATGCTCCAAGATGGACCTGGCAAATATTGCGTTCAGGGTCTTGACTGGCTTTGTAGAGAGCCAAAGGAGCATTCATTGGCTGCAAAAGAAGTTCATTCGATGTGTGCCTCCAACGATATGCTTGGAAATATGCTCATCCTTGTCTTTTTCTCAGAGTAAGGTCTGCAGTCTTTGTCCTCCGAGTCTGTACTTCGTGTCTGGTCGTCTTGCCCCTTCCCCAGTCTTCATAGCTGCAATTGCTGGGGTTGAATTCAAATATCCACTTATCTAATCAATCTAGCAGTTTGTCCATATTCATTTGCAGTCTTTGTTTGTCCTCGTTGGTTTTATGCTCCTCATAAATCTTGCATTGCTAGCAAATTGAAATAAATCTGACTCATTCCCCTCAGGTATGTCATACACATGTATCAAACAGAATTGGTCCTAATTCTGATCCTTACAGAACCCCATTTGTTACTCTTCCCCATTCTGACATTTCATCCTGGAGGATCACTCTTGTTTCCTTCCGCCTAGGAAGGAAATAATGTCAAATGCCTTCTTGCATTCCAAGAACATGCATGCTACCCAATTCTTTCCTGTTTCACTTCTGTCATTTAGTCATAGATTTCTAGCACCTGGTGGAGATCTATGACAGACATGCTGATTACTGTTATTGAAATTAATCTCATCCAAGTGGTATTAAACTCTACTTCTGATTATCTTCTCTAATGTCTTTCATTGTATGCATGGCATTGATATTGGTCTTTAGTTTAATGCTTCCTGTCTCTCTCCTTTCTTAAATACCAGGACTACATTCATTGTTTTCTAAATCTCTGGTCGCTATCCACTGTCCATTGACTTATTATAGATCCTAGCTAGTGATTCAAAAAAATGTTTCTGCTTCCACTGGTCGGATCCATGGTCACACTTTGTGAAGGCGCATTGCCTTCGATATATATAGCACTTTCAAAATATTTTCTTTACATATTTCCTCATATTGTATATGTTTTCCACTATGGTGTATATATTTTCCAATCTAGGCTCTCTGGTTTTGTATCTTTCCATTAAGAACATCTCTTTAAATCGTCTGTTCAGTACTTTACAGACTTCTTTGACGTTACTCGTCAGCTCTCTTCCTTCTTGAGTCGAATTTCCTGGTCTTTTACTGTTGTCTTTCTTCTGATGAGGCAGTGAGGTATTTTTTTTCTGTTGCTTTGCTTTACTGGTATATCATTCTCCAATTGATGATCAGCCTCTCTCTTCACAACTGCATTTCTTTTGATCCTGCTCTCATGCACATTTCTTTGTTTTCCACTGTCCTTCACTTTCTGTAGTTTTTAGCAGGTCTGGTGTTCTTTGATTTTTTCTTCTCTGCATCTTTGGTTAAACCAAGGACTCTGTTTTTTGAGATTTTCTCACCCTTCTGGGTATGAATATATCAGGTGTCACCTGGCACTTCACACCTAGTATTCCATTATCTTATTCGATGCCTTTGTGTCGAGCTTCCTTTTCCAGTTCACTGCATTAAGGACTTTTCTCTCATGTGCCGAATAGGCAAAACCTGCGATTAAATAGCAACGCTCTTCTTGCCGAATAAGGCAAGCGAAAATTTGTGAATGAAGTAATTTCGCAAAAATCATTCTGAACCTAACGAAAAAAATATATTTCATTGTGTTTGTTTATTACTAAATACTGTAAACCTATCTAAAATATATTTAGTTGGATTAGGCTAAATTAAATTGCGCTTATTATAATAAGGTTAAGTAAGATTTCTGAGGTTCTTTCGTACATAATTCTTAATTTTTGCATTAACATAAATGAAAAAAAGATACATCTTTTAATGTATAAGAGACAGTTTTAGAAAGGAGATGAAAAGCTGTAAGCCTTCTCCCTGAAAGTTGGCTGCCTTGGATCACCGTGTAGCGTAAGCTGGACGCCAAGGTATTGGTCCAGTGTGGTGAGAATGGCAAAGCACTGCGTACCTTGTTCCAAGGTTCGTAGGTTCGAGTCTCCTTCGGCCAAAGATCAGTGTTTATATATATATATATATATATATATATATATATATATATATATATATATATATATATATATATATATATAGTGCAGGCCAGGAATCGACCCTACGAATCTTGTGCCCAATCCAAGCACACAGCACATACCCATGTGTTTGCCTTGGCCCGAGGACACTCGTGGCAGTGGTATCTCAAGGATTAATTTCAGCCTCATCCTGTTTGAATACTCGCCTCAACAAGCAGTTTATATAGCAATAAGGCAAAACACATAGCTCCGTGCTCTGTGCTTGGTTCTTGTAGGATCGCTGGCCTAGTTGTAAGGTGATGCGTATATTGTGATGTCTCTGAAGGCGGCACAAGGTTTGTAGGGTCGAGTCCTGACCTGCCGCAGCTTGGTAAATGTTTTAAAATCACTTGTTTCGTGATTTCAATGCTCTCTCTCTCTCTCTCTCTCTCTCTCTCTCTCTCTCTCTCTCTCTCTCTCTCTCTCTCTCTCTCTCTCTCTCTTATATATATATATATATATATATATATATATATATATATATATATATATATATATATATATATATATATATATATATATATATATATATATATATATATATACTGGCAATATGGCAATACATGTTATTTTTGTTGATATTATTATAATTAATAGCAATATAAAGGGAAAGAGAAGTGAAATTGTTCGTAAACAATGTCTTAATAAAAAAATGTCAATATTTTATGTGGTTCTACAAGAAACGAGAAGCAACTGATTGAGCTGTTTTATCAACTGTGATACAGGGAAAATTTTCCAAAAATAATGCAAGGAGAAGAGTTATTCTAAGTATCCAAGACGATATATATTAAGGAATAATAGAACCTAAATTGAACCAAATTTAGGCTGCCCTTTAATTACGAAGTAGATAAGACGACTGAATGCTAATGAAGTCCTAGATTCTGCTACACAACTTATCTAGTAACATTCAAAAATTTCTGTAAGAAACATGACACAATAGTAAGAAACGTTTGATCATGCAAAGACAGGGTAAAGTGAAATAAATAAAAAAATTAAAACTAGATAGTGAGTGGAGCTTTCCAAAGACCAAGACAGCCTTGAGAAGCAAATGATCATTTCATTTGTGGTCTTGAAGTATCTAAGAATATTTGAAGCTATGGAGCACTCGTGGGAAATTTGAAGAGGATCTGCTTGTAGGGGGGGTGGGGGGGGGGGGAGAGTTAGATATGAGTGGTCCGCCTAAACAATCATGTTGATATCTTGGAAAGTTTGAGTGTTGTACATGAAGCCACCGAGCACGTACCGACTATAGAGAGTGTCACAAACAAATCAGCAATGATAAACTCTCATAAGTTTGTTGTGAGCGCCAGCTTGTCAAAATACACACAACAAATAGTCAGTTGATACATATTTGCATTTGTATTTTTCATTTGTAGCACTGAACAGTGTGTTTGTATTTACTGTACAAAAATGGATAAAGTTTGACATGCCTAATGAACAGCACAGAACAGCCTGTCACACTTTTAACGAACTCCAGGTGTGTGAGTCAACATAACTATTTTATTGAAGCATCTATACATTTACTCAAAATATCACAATAATCGAAAAAAAACGTAAAAGTAGAGGACCCTTAAGACAATTGTATTAAAATATCTCACTGAGCAGTCATACCTTGCTTGGTTCATAGATCTCAGCCCTTCACCTCAACAGTCTCAACTCAAGCCTCATGAATGACCAGTTGATGTTGGTATTGTTTTCACTCAGTTTCCCTGCGCTGACCAGTTCAAAAGAGTCAACTAAAATAATATAAATTTACATTTATGAACAGCATGTTGTAGAAACAATTTTAATACATATATCTCTATATTTAATCCCACCATATATAGTCACTTGAATTAGTATCACCGTTAACAGTGCGAAAAATTATATTATAAAAATATGTACACATCCGTTAGCAATATAACAGTCACGTGACATTTAACAATGAAATCCCAGGATGGACAGCTGCAGGGGAAGGATGTACATGATGAACAGGAAGCTTCAAGTTATTTAACAAACAGGAAGCTTCATGTTATTTAACAAACAGGAAGCTTCCAGTTATTTAACAAACAGGAAGCTTCAAGTTATTTAACAAACAGGAAGTTTCCAGTTATTTAACAAACAGGAAGCTTCCAGTTATTAACAAACAGGAAGCTTCCAGTTATTTAACAAACAGGAAGCTTCCAGTTATTTAACAAACAGGAAGCTTCAAGTTATTTAACAAACAGGAAGCTTCCAGTTATTTAACGAACAGGAAGCTTCCAGTTATTAAACAAACAGGAAGCTTCAAGTTATTTAACAAACAGGAAGCTTCCAGTTATTTAACAAACAGGAAGCTTCAAGTTGTTTAACAAACAGGAAGCTTCAAGTTATTTAACAAACAGGAAGCTTCCAGTTATTTAACAAACAGGAAGCTTCAAGTTATTTAACAACAGGAAGCTTCAAGTTATTTAACAAACAGGAAGCTTCAAGTTATTTAACAAACAGGAAGCTTCCAGTTATTTAACAAACAGGAAGCTTCCAGTTATTTAACAAACAGGAAGCTTCAAGTTGTTTAACAAACACGAAGCTTCAAGTTATTTAACAAACAGGAAGCTTCCAGTTATTTAACAAACAGGAAGCTTCCAGTTATTTAACAAACAGGAAGCTTCAAGTTATTTAACAAACAGGAAGCTTCCAGTTATTTAACAAACAGGAAGCTTCCAGTTATTTAACAAACAGGAAGCTTCCAGTTATTTAACAAACAGGAAGCTTCAAGTTATTTAACAGGAAGCTTCCAGTTATTTAACAGGAAGCTTCAAGTTATTTAACAAACAGGAAGCTTCAAGTTATTTAACAAACAGGAAGCTTCAAGTTATTTAACAAACAGGAAGCTTCCAGTTATTTAACAAACAGGATGCTTCCAGTTATTTAACAAACAGGAAGCTTCCAGTTATTTAACAAACAGGAAGCTTCAAGTTGTTTAACAAACAGGAAGCTTCAAGTTATTTAACAAACAGGAAGCTTCCAGTTATTTAACAAACAGGAAGCTTCAAGTTATTTAACAACAGGAAGCTTCAAGTTATTTAACAAACAGGAAGCTTCAAGTTATTTAACAAACAGGAAGCTTCCAGTTATTTAACAAACAGGAAGCTTCCAGTTATTTAACAAACAGGAAGCTTCAAGTTGTTTAACAAACACGAAGCTTCAAGTTGTTTAACAAACAGGAAGCTTCCAGTTATTTAACAAACAGGAAGCTTCCAGTTATTTAACAAACAGGAAGCTTCAAGTTATTTAACAAACAGGAAGCTTCCAGTTATTTAACAAACAGGAAGCTTCCAGTTATTTAACAAACAGGAAGCTTCCAGTTATTTAACAAACAGGAAGCTTCAAGTTATTTAACAGGAAGCTTCCAGTTATTTAACAGGAAGCTTCAAGTTATTTAACAAACAGGAAGCTTCAAGTTATTTAACAAACAGGAAGCTTCAAGTTATTTAACAAACAGGAAGCTTCCAGTTATTTAACAAACAGGAAGCTTCCAGTTATTTAACAAACAGGAAGCTTCCAGTTATTTAACAAACAGGAAGCTTCCAGTTATTTAACAAACAGGAAGCTTCCAGTTATTTAACAAACAGGAAGCTTCAAGTTATTTAACAAACAGGAAGCTTCCAGTTATTTAACAAACAGGAAGCTTCCAGTTATTTAACAAACAGGAAGCTTCCAGTTATTTAACAAACAGGAAGCTTCCAGTTATTTAACAAACAGGAAGCTTCCAGTTATTTAACAAACAGGAAGCTTCCAGTTATTTAACAAACAGGAAGCTTCCAGTTATTTAACAAACAGGAAGCTTCCAGTTATTTAACAAACAGGAAGCTTCCAGTTATTTAACAAACAGGAAGCTTCAAGTTATTTAACAAACAGGAAGCTTCAAGTTATTTAACAAACAGGAAGCTTCAAGTTATTTAACAAACAGGAAGCTTCCAGTTATTTAACAAACAGGAAGCTTCAAGTTATTTAACAAACAGGAAGCTTCAAGTTATTTAACAAACAGGAAGCTTCCAGTTATTTAACAAACAGGAAACTTCCAGTTATTTAACAAACAGGAAGCTTCAAGTTATTTAACAAACAGGAAGCTTCAAGTTATTTAACAAACAGGAAGCTTCAAGTTATTTAACAAACAGGAAGCTTCCAGTTATTTAACAAACAGGAAGCTTCAAGTTATTTAACAAACAGGAAGCTTCCAGTTATTTAACAAACAGGAAGCTTCCAGTTATTTAACAAACAGGAAGCTTCAAGTTATTTAACAAACAGGAAGCTTCCAGTTATTTAACAAACAGGAAGCTTCAAGTTATTTAACAAACAGGAAGCTTCCAGTTATTTAACAAACAGGAAGCTTCAAGTTATTTAACAAACAGGAAGCTTCCAGTTATTTAACAAACAGGAAGCTTCAAGTTATTTAACAAACAGGAAGCTTCCAGTTATTTAACAAACAGGAAGCTTCAAGTGCTAAACCCTGATGAAGAATGGGCAGCATTCAGATTCAATGCAAGGAAAGGGAGGATAACTCCTGTTCCCTAGATCAAGAGCCCCTTACCAGACTCAAAGTATCCCTCTTCAAAAAACACTCCAGTTAATTAATGCAAAAATTATACTATATCATTTCGAGATTAAAAGTGGCAAAATATCACTTACACACTCCATAACGATTATTATTATTATTATTATTATTATTATTATTATTATTATTATTATTATTATTATAACTAAGTTCTAAACCCACACGGGTCATACAGCGCTGACACACTCCATAAACTACCAGTGTTCTAAGTACGAGACCAACCAGTGTTGACAATTTTACGCAAATCGGATTTAAAGGTTTCTCGTGGAAATCAGTTTCGGAAATGGTCTGTTTAATTTTGAATAATTCCATGAACCTTTAGCTGGTAATAATTGATCAGGACTGAAAATTTAAAGCCGATTAGATAGAGAATTCTGAAGTTATAAAATCAAAGCTTTACGTAACGTTTGATGGAACAACAACACCGTAGTTTCAGTGGGGAGCCTCTGGCATCACGTCGTACAATATTTAAGTTTAGGTTAGGTAAGGTTCACCAGGAAACAGGAAAAAGTGTTTCCTTACGCGGGTCTTATAGGATGACTCGCCTGTGGAGCTTTTGGTCATCTGACTGAGGCCTTCCGCTGGCTTACCGGTCCACCCTTTTAAAAATTATGGTCATGGTTATAATCGTTTAGGGTTCACTAAATTCATGAAAATTTAAAACGCCAAAAAATACGAGTTTTCAGGATTCCTCAATTTTATTTGTGCAGTAGTATTCTATTAACTATTCTTGTCAATTTTCTAAAAATTTTATACATTATATAAAGCTGGCGAACTGGAACTAGAGAATCCCAAATTCATTCCAAAAATACGTCCAATTAAGATATAGCATCGCTTAAGTTTGAAGCAGACCAGAAGAAGCATTCTTAAGTTATCACGTGGAATCCAATTTTTTTTTTTTTAAATTGGTAATTTAAAATTCACAAAGGTTAAAATGAAAGCCAAACTTTCCTTTTATAAAACCCATCAACACGGAAAATTTAAAGCCTATCATAAAAAGGCCTCCAGAATTTGCTCTGAATCCAACGATTCCAAGTTTGTTAAGAGTTTAATTAAAATTTAAAATTTCCACCTAAACAGTCTAAACTACAGGGTGAATCAGTGTTAATTTGAAGTCGATAGGATGAGACATTCTTTAGATATTGAACAGAATTCAATATCACAATATACTTAATAAAACTGGCACACTGGGACTAATGCAGCCTAATAACAACGTGAACTTTGCTTTCTGGAAGAAAATACCAGAGCTGGAAATCTGAAGCCGAATAGAAGAGGCGTTCATCAGTTATCGGACAGATTCCAACAATCTCAGGCGTCCCGTAGATCGATCGCTAATGTACTCGGTTCACACACTGAGGTCCGGGGATGGATCCCCGGTACGGCTGGAAAACATTAGGCCATGTTTCCATAAGACACCTGCTGTCCCTTTTCACCCATCAGAAATATGGGTACCTGGGTGTTAGTCGACTGGCGTGGGTTGCATCCTGGGATAAAAGTGACCTAATTTTCCCGAAGTGCTCTGCATAACATGGTACGTACACACCTAGACTTGTATACCTTGTACATGTACTTATAGAAATGATTTATTAATATATTATTATTAATTTCAGTTCCAAAATTCAGCTCATCGACAAATTTGCTTCCACACAAACTAAACCTAATAAGAATGATCCTGGTCAATAGATACATCAGCCATTAAATACGGAAACCGTGCAGATGCAGACTCAAATATATATATAATTTTTTTTTTCAAATATTTTTAATAAATTTCACACAACATAAAATAATCATATGTTCACCATCACTCCTGAACGTCACTCTCCGGTGTCGTCGAATTAAAACGGCAACTTTTCTGAACGTTAAAAGTCACGATGGTTGTGGAAGGTATCAGATTCATTCCAGGATGTTGGTAATGAGTTCAACATCTTGTGTCATAGGGCGCCTGCACATGACAAGTGTCCACAGAATCTTTACCTAGACATCGTAGGACATCCAGGAGAAAATTCGGGCCAAAATAATCACATTCTCAGTGGAGTATTCAACAGTGGAATATCCAGCAGTGGAGTAGCCTGTAGTGGAGTGTCCTACAGTAGAGTACCCTACAGTAGAGTACCCTGCATTAGAGTACCCTGCATTAGAGTACCCTGCATTAGAGTACCCTGTAGGGTACACTACAGAGACGGACCACAGTACCAGGTGTTATGACGTATAACAAACCCTAGTGTTATGATATATCATTATATAAATAATGTTATGGTGTATCATTATATAAACAGCGTTACAGAAAAATCATCATAAAACACTAGTGTTATATTCCTACATATTTATAGATGCGTAATCATATAAATATCAGTGTTATAGAAGAATTATATTACTACTAGTCATCATATAAATACCAGTTTTTTAGATCATCATATACACACCAGTGTTATAGAACAGTCATCATATAAACACCAGTGTTATAGAACAGTCATTATATACACACCAGTGTTATAAAAGTCATCATATACACACCAGTGTTATAGAACAGTCATTATATACACACCAGTGTTATAGAACAGTCATCATATACACACCAGTGTTATAGAAGTCATCATATACACACCAGTGTTATAGAACAGTCATTATATACACACCAGTGTTATAGAAGTCATCATATACACACCAGTGTTATAGAACAGTCATTATATACACACCAGTGTTATAGAAGTCATCATATACACACCAGTGTTATAGAACAGTCATTATATACACACCAGTGTTATAGAAGTCATCATATACACACCAGTGTTATAGAACAGTCATCATATACACACCAGTGTTATAGAACTATCATCATATTAAAGGCATGACGCACCATCTTTTATAAGGAGAGATAAATTACTTAGCATAGTGTGGAAGACATTTTGTCTATTACTGAAGGTATTTTCCTGTGAGCTGTGCCTGTGGCTGACAGGAAACATCCGGTACTTAATTATGTAGGCAACTTCCTGTTGTTCTTGCAAATTTCGAGAGAAATTATGTTTTGCATGCAACAGTTGACGAAAGAAGTGATGTAGTCTCTCACGGTTCGTTTACCGGGAAAATGGAATTGTATTCGGTTAACGAGGATAGGTAATGTTTGTTCAGGGATTGGTTAATGAATCTTAGAGGAGAATGTTTGGGTAGGGATGCGTGGGGCAGTGGACTGTTATTTGTGGGATGTGTCGCCACTAGTTGTTTGGTAGCACCTCTACCACAGTCACCACTTGTTACACAGTAACACCACCACCACCACCACCACAGTCACCACCTGTTACACAGTAACACCACCACCACCTCCACAGTCACCACCTCTTACACAATAACACCACCACCACCTCCACAGTCACCACCTCTTACACAATAACACCACCACCACCACCACCACCACCACCACAGTCACCACTTGTTATACAGTAACACCACCACCACCGCCACAGTCACCACCTGTCACACAGTAACACCACCACCGCCACAGTCACCACCTGTCACACAGTAACACCACCACCACCACAATCGCCACCTGCCATACAGTAACACTACCACCACTACCACAGTCACCACCTGTCACACAGTAACACCACCACCACAGTCACCATCTGTCACACAGTAACACCACCACCACCACACTCACCATCTGCCACACAGTAACACCACCACAGTCACCACCTGTCACACAGTAACACCACCACCATCACAGTCACCACCAGTCACACAGTAACACCACCATCACCACAGTCACCATCTGTCACACAGTAACACCACCACCACCACAGCCACCACCTGTCACACAGTAACACCACCACCACCACAGTCACCACCTGTCACACAGTAACACGACCACCACAGTCACCTCCTGTCACACAGTAACACCATCACAACCACAGTCACTACCTATCAGACATTAATACCACTACACCACAGTCACCGCCTGTCACACAGTAACACGACCACCACCACAGTCACCACCTGTCACACATTAATACCACTACACCACAGTCACCACCTGTCACACAGTAACACCACTACACCACAGTCACCACCTGTCACACAGTAACACCACCACAGTCACCACCTGTCACACAGTAACACCACCACCACAGTCACCACCTGTCACACAGTAACACCACCACAGTTACCACCTGTCACACATTAATACTACACCACAGTCACCTACTGTCACACAGTAACACGACCACCACCACTGTCATCACCTGTCACACATTAATACCACTACACCACAGTCACCACCTGTCACACAGCAACACCACTACACCACAGTCACCACCTGTCACACATTAACACCACCACCACCACAGTCACCACCTGTCACACAGTAACACCACCACCACCACAGTCACCATCTGCCACACAGTAACACCACCACAGTCACCACCTGTCACACATTAATATCACTACACCACAGTCACCACCTGTCACACAGTAACACCACCACCACCACAGTCACCACCTGTCACACAGTAACACCACCACCACCACAGTCACCACCTGTCACACAGTAACACCACCACAGTCACCAACTGTCACACAGTAACACCACCACAGTCACCACCTGTCACACAGTAACACCACCACCACCACAGTCACCACCTGTCACACAGTAACACCACCACCACCACAGTCACCACCTGTCACACAGTAACACCACCACCACCACAGTCACCATCTGTCACACAGTAACACCACCACCACCACAGCCACCACCTGTCACACACTAACACCACCACCACCACAGTCACCACCTGTCACACAGTAACACGACCACCACAGTCACCACCTGTCACACAGTAACACGACCACCACAGTCACCTCCTGTCACACAGTAACTCCATCACAACCACAGTCACTACCTCTCAGACATTAATACCACTACACCACAGTCACCTCCTGTCACACAGTAACACGACCACCACCACAGTCACCACCTGTCACACATTAATACCACTACACCACAGTCACCACCTGTCACACAGTAACACCACTACACCACAGTCACCACCTGTCACACAGTAACACCACCACCACCATAGTCACCACCTGTCACACAGTAACACCACCACCACAGTCACCACCTGTCACACAGTAACACCAGCACAGTCACCACCTGTCACACAGCAACACCACCACCACCACAGTCACCACCTGCCACACAGTAACACCACCACCACCACAGTTACCACCTGCCACACATTAATACCACTACACCACAGTCACCTCCTGTCACACAGTAACACGACCACCACCACAGTCACCACCTGTCACACATTAATACCACTACACCACAGTCACCAACTGTCACACAGTAACACCACTACACCACAGTCACCACCTGTCACACAGTAACACCACCACCACCACAGTCACCACCTGTCACACAGTAACACCACCACCACCACAGTCACCACCTGTCACACAGTAAAACCACCACAGTCACCAACTGTCACACAGTAACACCACCACAGTCACCACCTGTCACACAGTAACACCACCACCACCACAGTCACCACCTGTCACACAGTAACACCACCACCACCACAGTCACCACCTGTCACACAGTAACACCACCACCACAGTCACCATCTGTCACACAGTAACACCACCACCACCACAGCCACCACCTGTCACACAGTAACACCACCACCACCACAGTCACCACCTGTCACACAGTAACACGACCACCACAGTCACCTCCTGTCACACAGTAACTCCATCACAACCACAGTCACTACCTCTCAGACATTAATACCACTACACCACAGTCACCTCCTGTCACACAGTAACACGACCACCACCACAGTCACCACCTGTCACACATTAATACCACTACACCACAGTCACCACCTGTCACACAGTAATACCACTACACCACAGTCACCACCTGTCACACAGTAACACCACTACACCACAGTCACGACCTGTCACACAGTAACACCACCACCACCACAGTCACCACCTGTCACACAGTAACACCACCACCACCACAGTCACCACCTGTCACACAGTAACACCACCACCACCACAGTTACCACCTGTCACACATTAATACCACTACACCACAGTCACCTCCTGTCACACAGTAACACGACCACCACCACAGTCACCACCTGTCACACATTAATACCACTACACCACAGTCACCAACTGTCACACAGTAACACCACTACACCACAGTCACCACCTGTCACACAGTAACACCACCACCACCACAGTCACCACCTGTCACACAGTAACACCACCACCACCACAGTCACCATCTGCCACACAGTAACACCACCACCACCACAGTCACCACCTGTCACACAGTAACACCACCACCACCACCACAGTCACCATCTGCCACACAGTAACACCAACACTGCCACCACCTGTCACACATTAATATCACTACACCACAGTCACCACCTGTCACACAGTAACACCACCACCACCACAGTCACCACCTGTCACACAGTAAAACCACCACAGTCACCACCTGTCACACAGTAACACCACCACCACCACAGTTACCACCTGTCACACAGTAACACCACCACAGTCACCACCTGTCACACAGTAATACCACCACCACCACAGTCACCAACTGTCGCCCATTAATACCACTACACCACAGTCACCTCCTGTCACACAGTAACACCACCACCAACACAGTCACCACCTGTCACACATTAACACCACCACACCACCACCACCACGACCACCACCACTACCACCACAGTCATCACCAGTTATTTGGTACATTAGCACCCACCACAGCACTTACATGGTATCATCACCTCCACAGTCGCCAATGTTCACTTGGTAACACCACTATCACAGTCACTACCAGTCATTTGTTATCACCACCACAACAGTCACCGTCAGTCACTTCGTAATAGCACTCGACAGTCACTACCCCTCACATGGAAGGACCATCACCACAATTCTGTTTCCCCTCCCTCTCTCTTTTCCTTCTCAATTTCCTGCACTCGTTGCCATGCTTCCCACACCCCTCCTCTCCCCACATCCCCACTTCACCTATCCATTCCCCAATTCATTCACTAACCCCCTACCAGCCTGCCTCATGGCCGGGCTCCGGGAGTAGAAAGAGTCTCGGAACTCAAAGGTGAGATATATACTATCTTCACCTCGTTCATTCCCCATTTCCAATCCCTTCCAAGATCCCCATCCCTTGAGTAGGAGGTTGAGGAGGTACTACTGGTGTTGTGTAGGAGGTTGAGGAGGTACTACTGGTGTTGTGCAGGAGGTTGAGGAGGTACTACTGGTGTTGTGTAGGAGGTTGAGGAGGTACTACTGGTGTTGTGTAGGAGGTTGAGGTGGTACTACTGGTGTTGTGTAGGAGGTTGAGGTGGTACTACTGGTGTTGTGTAGGAGGTTGAGGAGGTACTACTGGTGTTGTGTAGGAGGTTGAGGTGGTACTACTGGTGTTGTGTAGGAGGTTGAGGAGGTACTACTGGTGTTGTGTAGGAGGTTGAGGAGGTACTACTGGTGTTGTGTAGGAGGTTGAGGTGGTACTACTGGTGTTGTGTAGGAGGTTGAGGAGGTACTACTGGTGTTGTGTAGGAGGTTGAGGAGGTACTACTGGTGTTGTGTAGGAGGTTGAGGTGGTACTACTGGTGTTGTGTAGGAGGTTGAGGAGGTACTACTGGTGTTGTGTAGGAGGTTGAGGAGGTACTACTGGTGTTGTGTAGGAGGTTGAGGAGGTACTACTGGTGTTGTGTAGGAGGTTGAGGAGGTACTACTGGTGTTGTGTAGGAGGTTGAGGTGGTACTACTGGTGTTGTGTAGGAGGTTGAGGAGGTACTACTGGTGTTGTGTAGGAGGTTGAGGAGGTACTACTGGTGTTGTGTAGGAGGTTGAGGAGGTACTACTGGTGTTGTGTAGGAGGTTGAGGAGGTACTACTGGTGTTGTGTAGGAGGTTGAGGAGGTACTACTGGTGTTGTGTAGGAGGTTGAGGAGGTACTACTGGTGTTGTGTAGGAGGTTGAGGAGGTACTACTGGTGTTGTGTAGGAGGTTGAGGTGGTACTACTGGTGTTGTGTAGGAGGTTGAGGAGGTACTACTGGTGTTGTGTAGGAGGTTGAGGAGGTACTACTGGTGTTGTGTAGGAGGTTGAGGAGGTACTACTGGTGTTGTGTAGGAGGTTGAGGAGGTACTACTGGTGTTGTGTAGGAGGTTGAGGAGGTACTACTGGTGTTGTGTAGGAGGTTGAGGAGGTACTACTGGTGTTGTGTAGGAGGTTGAGGTGGTACTACTGGTGTTTGTAGGAGGTTGCGGAGGTATTGATGTTGTGTAGGAGGTTGAGGAGGTACTACTGGTGATGTGAAATAGGCTGAGGAGGTATTGATGTTGTGAAGGAAGTTGAACTCGCGGTGGTGGCGCATACGTGCAATGAGCTCCAGATAAATTTGCGTTTTTCCGACGGACCGTGAGGGGAATAGAGGGAAAAATATGTGTGTGAAACCCGCAAGGTGCAGATACACATGTCAAAAAATCACATAAAAGAAATATCAGTGACACTGAAGAGGAAAAAATATAATATAGTGTCAGTTGTAGAGTGTCGTGTGTCAACCAGTGTTGCCATAACTGTTGTTACTGGTCATGGTGCCACACACACCAAATTGTTTGTGATGAAAAGTGAACGTAGATCAGTGAGAGGAAGTCAGTAAGATTAAGGCTCAACACAGAATTCCAAGAACCTGATAAATACTGCTCTTCTTGGAAAACACGGGAAACTAAGATAAAATTATGTTTAATAAATATAAGATGGGAACCAGTGGAAACTAGGCCTCCGTGTTTGCACACACTGCTTTTTGGGTTATCACTATATAGTGAGTGATTGTTTACCCATATACAGTGAAAAAAGTTCGGTTGTGAATTATATTGTGTCCGCAGAATGAGATACACAAATAGCACCTGGAAAAAATCAAGTTGAAGAGAGAGGTTTGGAGATGCCTACAATTTACTGCACTATCGTCCTACAGTGCGTGATGAGGGTACTGATATACAGTCAGTCTCCAATAGTGATCGTAAATTCTGCAGTATAACAACACACTTGCAAATGATCCCCAGTGCATAGTGCATAGTACATGGTGTAATATATGAGTGTTATATATGGTCGTACATCACTAGCGAATTAATGCCAGATGTTAGCAGAGAAGTGGATGTAAACAAACGGATACTAGATGGCAGCAGAAAAGTGGAAGTAAACAAACGGATACTAGATGGCAGCAGAGAAGTGGAAGTAAACAACGGATACTAGATGGCAGCAGAGAAGCGGAAGTAAACAACGGATACTAGATGGCAGCAGAAAAGTGGAAGTAAAAAAAAAAACAGATGAGTACAAACAACACTTAGAAATTACAGTACAAATAAAATAGTACGAGTGATTAATTAATATGAGGCTCTGGGAGGTCATAGTAAAGTGAACATACAAGACTAAGAGGACAGGGTAATTGTTTCCTCTCTATGACTGTAGGAGGTTATAAAGATTGAGGGAAAACGGGAGTGAAGTACTTTACATCCTCCCTCGAAACCTCCCAACAACCACCCAGAGCCCACTAACACGGTGGTAGCATAACGTTTATAAGAGGCGGAAGAACCACGGTCAAGATGGCTAGAAATAAGATTAGCGGTGTATGTGAGAGAAATTTAGGAAGAACGACAAGGGGAGCTGATTGTGGAATATGTCAAAGAAAATTTCATGTCATGTACAAAGGTTTAATTCAGCCACAAGAAATGACTTTAAACAGAAAAGATGTTTCTGGATTTGTTCCAAAGAGATGGACAGCTGGGCAAAGAAAATATAAGAAATTTCCTGAGAATATATATATAAATATATATATATAAATATATATATATATATATATATATATATATATATATATATAATATAATATATATATATATATATATATATATATATATATATATATATATATATATATATATATATATATATATATATATGTCGTGCCGAATATGTAAAACTGGTCAGTTAGCAAGAACTCATTTAAAATTAAGTCCTTTCTGAAATTTTCTCTTATACGTTTAAAGATATATTTTTTCATTAATGTTAATGTAAAAAATTTTAATTTTGCGCCAAAATGATCTTAGAAAACTTACCTAACGTTATTATAACAAGAACAATTTATTTTAGGCTAACCCAACTAAATGTATTTTAAATACGTTTACAATAATTTAGTACTAAACAAACACAATCAAATATATTTTTTTCGTTAGGTTCAGAATGATTTTGGCGAAATTATTGCATACACAAATTTCCGCTTGTCCTATATGGCAAGATGAGCGTTGCTATTTAAGCCATGATCGCAAGGTCTGCCTATTCGGCACGACATATATATATATCTATATATATATATATATATATATATATATATATATATATATATATATATATATATATATATATGAGTGAGGGAAAAAGGTAAGGATAGGGAAAAAATGACCGAGGAGCTGAAATAAAGGTGGAGTCGGTAACACAGGACAGAGGACACAACAGAAGACACTGAGAATAATGAAAGGGAGGAAGAGAAGTCTATGGCAGAAAAAACAAGAAACGGAAAAACCGGGGGAAATACGCTCAGAGAAAAGTAAACACGAGTATTCAGATCACTCGGCAGAGAACGAGGAGTTAAACTCAATAAATATAAGCATTCAGAATATCTGCAAATTCTATGCTAAAGGAATGTGTCTATGTTGGAGTATCAGGGAAGCGCCTTCCTCCTGATGAAAATTATGGAACAAGAAATAAATAACTTACCTGGAGTTTACCTGGAAAGGGTTTCGGGGGATCAACGCCCCCGCGGCCCGGTCTGAGACCAGGCCTCGTGGTGAATCAGGGTCTGATCAACTAGGCTGTTACTGCTCTTACGGCTGATCTGGTACTGACTTTAGGTGCTTGTCCAGCACCTTCTTGAAGACACCCGGAGGACGTCTATTGGTAATCCCCCTTACGTATGCTGGGAGGCAGTTGAACTGTCTTGGGCCCCTAACACTTATTATGATGTCTCTTAGTGTACTCGTGGCGCCCCTGCCGAGTCTTTTGCTTTCGTAGGGAGTGATTTACGTGTGCAAGTCTGGTACTAATCCCCCTAGGATTTTCCAAGTGTATATTATCATGTATCTTTCTCGCCTGCTTTCCAGGGAATACAAATCAAGGGACTAACCGTTCCCAGTAATTTAGGTGCTTTATCGTACTTATCTGTGCCGTGAAAATTCTCTGTATATTCTCCAGGTTAGCAAAGTCGCCTGCCTTGAAGGAGGCAGTTATATACAGTAGTATTCCAGCCTAAAGAGAACAAACGATTTGAAGAGAATCATCATGGGCTTGGCGTCCCTAGTTTTGAAGGTTCTCTTTATCCATCCTGTCATTTTTCTAGCAGATGAGGTAGATGCATTGTTATGGTCTTTGAAGGAGATCCTCTAACATTATCACTCCCAGGTCCTTCCCATTAGTTATTCTCTTTACTGTGTTGTTAGAATTCGTTGTATACCCTGATGCAGTTTTAATTTCCTCAATGTTTCCATATCTGAGTAGTTGGAATTTCACTTTATCGAACTTAATGTAGTTTTCTGGGGCCCATTTAAAGATTTGGTTTATGTCCGCTTGGAGTCTTGCAGTGTCTTCGATGGAGGTCACTGCCATGTAAATTCGGGTGTCATCTGCAAAGGAAGATACTGTGCTATGGCTTGCATCTCTGTCAGATACGAGGATAAGGAACAGGATGGGAGCGAGCACTGTGCCTTGTGGAACAAAGCTTTTCACTGTAGCCTCCTCAGACTTTTTGTGATCTGTTTGTTAGGAAGTTATAGATCCATCTACCCTTGAGGAAAAAATAATGGAAAAATTAAAAAGTATTTAATCCAGGATGTCTTCTTAAGATGCCATAAAGATTTGGTGTTCTTTATCCTGGGAAGGCGGTGATAGTATATGTTAAGCTTCTGTTATTTCCGGTTCGCAGTGTCTCACTCCAGATATACAAAAGAGATGAGGAGTCGCTATGTCCCACTATGTCCCATCACGAGCATATCCAGCATCCACTGCGGATGACCACGCCACCAGCAGAGCTGGTAATGAAAAAAAAAATTGTTAAAAGATGGTTATTAAGTATAATATTGAAGAAAGACTGTGAGACCTTTACCCACTCTGCCTGAGGTATCCCAGCAAGTGAGCACGTCTCCTGTGTTATCCCAATGCTTAACAGAATAGGGAATAACATATGAAGGAACAAATAAAATGAGAAACTAATGCTTTAGTTTACTTAATAATATAAAGGGCTAGAATACAACACGTCCTAATGGATATTTACATAATATAACAATTGACCTATAAGACTTATTACTAGGGGGAAGGGTAGATGTTATCAGTAACACAGACTAGTACTCATTCTTAATTCACCGACCAGCTGACCCAAGATTCACAATGCGTGGTCCACTACACACGTGGCTGTCTAGAGCTCTCGCTCACCAGACCTGTCGCCAACTTCTCTTGCTCAGCTGTTCCCTTGCTTATATGGTCCTCAAAGCACCCCCTTTCCCCATAAGACGTAGACCACATGTTACGACCTGACGCCAGTGATGAACAAAGGACCTGGGACTTAAGCCGAGAGGCATGTCTGACAGCTATTTGCCAAGGCAAGGTGCGGCCATTAACTGGAAAATTAGGTCTCCCTCAGAGATCTCAAAGGCATAGTGACCTACATCACAAAACAAGGAATGGCAATTGTTCTCCAGTATCATTACTGGTAACCAGGTTAAATACAAACATTTAAGCAATATTCCTGGTAGATCATCTTACCTGATCAGAAGAGTGAAGGTGAAGTGATTTCCCAAACTCCTACCAGAACCAGGTAAAGTTAATACTACCTGGAGTAGAAGAAATCTGGCGTTTTGCAGCGACCCGCTAGATGGCAGCGCGGGTGGCGACCCACTGTAACAGTCTCTCCAGAGTCTGAAATGCTATAAGCCCAATTTACCGACATTTTCCTCACAGGGAGAAAATGCTGGTATAAACACACCAGAAAATGTGCAAACATGATTAGCAAGGGAAAGTGTCGCTTTAAAAAAGAATGTAGGTACTTCCATCCGGTGATGTGCACGGCTTCAATGCAGCTCGGTGCATGTTTTGACCTTAGCTGTAAAGACCACCACGTGAAAGGAACACGACGCTTCAGAGAAAATAGAGAAAGGAAAAACAAATAGCATTCTTTTTTAGACAGCGAGAAACGATCGGACCCAAGCCAGTCATCCACTCAACAGGGTCAAATATACAATGGAAAAAGGCACAGGCAATACTTGAGAAACCAGGGGTATGAAAACCAGGGGCCATACCAGATAGTACATCAACAGTGGTGCTAACTAAAAACACACCGACCCAAAACATCCCAAATGTTAAATGCTGCTTTCTGTTTGCAAACAGAAATAAAAACGATAAAATTAGTTATATTAGTGGGCGCTTCTCAGAAGCGAATGCCATGTTTGGAGCATTTACAAAAACACACACGAGGGATGTTTTGGACGGAGACATAACGATAGAAAATTATAACATGTATCTATCTGCCAGAATTAACAGGTCACAGGGAGAAGTATGACTTTATTTGAAAGATACTGTTGCGCAGAACTGCTGAATTCCTTGACTAATTAACAGTAGAAATGCTAAGTTTTAAAGTTAAAAATGGGAATTTAGTAATTATCCAAGCATATAAACCACCGTCAGCAATTGCTGACGAATTCACAGATCTGTTAAGGAAGACAGATAACTTGATAGGCTAGAAAATCCCACAGCAAATATTATCTCTCCTGGAGATTTCAATCTGCCGCATGTAAAATGGAAGATGGCTCAATACAAAGTTACACCAGAAATAGCTTCTGGCAGCACCTTGGCTCAACAGGCATATACCAGGAAACTTATGAGGCTATGTACAACTACACTGAATTTGATATTCACAGACAACGAGGAACTAATCAGACACATAAGAATCACAAAAAAATTATACTCTGCAACATCATAGAAGTACAAACGAGTATTAATTAACACAGGGTTAAGGATACAGCACTAATGTGAGAGAAGGGATGTTCAGTAAGTTTGATATCAACAACCTTGGAATTGATCAGATGTATATAGAGAGAGCGCGTAGGAGATGGTACAGAGGAAGAAAACGAATTACATTAAAACACAAATATGTCGTAACGAAGGAAAGACAGTCTTAGCCGAGAGATCACTTATGTAAAGAAAAACCTCGGGATGTCGTACAAAAGGCCATTCAGGATATTATAAGCAAAATCCAGACTAAGAACTACCTGTAGAATTGGTCCATTAATGAGAGGAGACTCATATATTGATGATGAACAGGAAATGAGCGAAATTCTAAAGAAAACAATGTGAGTCGGTGTTCAACAATCACCTAAATAACAGCAGCACAGAGGATGCAGAAACTTTCTTCACTCCAACAGAAAGCTGTGCAGACCAACTAATTGACATTGGTTCTAATCCCATGCCAACATGACAATTCACTCAGCATCTGGACCAGATTCATTGAATTTCCTATTTATAAAAAAGTGCAAAGTACCATTAGCATGAGCCCTCAGTATTCTTCGGAGAAAGAGCCTAGATCTAGGCTGAAATACCAGAGACTTTAAGGAGTGCAAACATAGCTCCTTGCATAGGGCAAAAGAGAGGTAGTACAGCACTAGCTAATAATTACTTCCCACTTTATAAAAATCTTTGAAAGATTGATGAGACGTCAGATTACAAATTTCATGGAAAAGCACAATCTACATAATCCTAACCAGATTGGTTTTAGAACGACAGCAGCAGCAGTGGCACCCAAGCTCTATCATTTTTTTCACCAGCTAGAGCCCATCAACGCTTCTACGATGGCCTAGTTGCAAGTATAACTGCACTAACGCTCGTAGAACCCAGAATGATCCAAGACTACCAACAGTGATACCAACAACTCGAGAAATTGACGATAAAAGTGAAGACAGCCCTTCCAACCCAGAGCACAGCCCCGCTGCCAGACGAACAATTACTCCAAGCTCTGAGCAAATATAGCTTCCCCATCTTAACTACAACAACTCCTGTACTACTATGAGATCAAATCACAACAAGAGCAGCAAGAAAGCACCTAGAAATCTACTATTCCACTTGACGACTCAGCGGGACGCCGGTGCCACGTCCACTCCCTCACCACCACCCAAGGCGACGCATCAACAACACCACCAAACATGGCCGACTACACCTCACACTCCACTACCTTCATAAGATTCAACCCATCTGATATTCTCCCAGGTATGACCAACGATCCTGACACTCTTAAGTCATGCATCACCACACTAACGGCGGATAATATGAATCTTCGTACTGAAAATATGAATCTTCGTACAACACTAACGAAACATGAATCAAAGTTAGCCCACCTTGAAAGCAAGATCCTCAGCCTTGAACAAATCAGCTGGAATGACAATATTTTGCTCACCAAGATGATAAAACCGAGCAAGATAAGTTATCTGACGCAGTAATAATTAGCAGTTCACTCTTCCCTAGTGAAATAAACCATACATACTGCAAAAATACTACTCTTCAGATCATACAAGACTACCCACAGGTTAGTACCAGTGTCAGATATAAAAGAATCTCGGTTACTAGGGAACCAAGGTAGAAAACAAAGTGCTATGTTTAGATTTCACACACATGACAAGAAAAAAGATCTAATAACTGCATCTGTTAAAACTCAAAAAGATGTATACATAAACGAGTATAACAAGAAAACGTCAGAACCTCCTGTACAGAGTAAGAAAACTTGAACGTGTGAATAATGACAATATTCACCAGTGCTTCACACGGGATGGGAAAATTCTAGTAAAGAAAATAAGTGTAGACAGTTTGTATACTGTCGCAAATGAAAATGAACTGTGTAGCTTCCTTCCAGATGCAAATCTTATAGAGACTGACTAACGTCAATGACCAAATCTTTGTACTACCTTAGTCCCCTCAAGGAAGGTTCCTTGATGTTGGTGAGGGGCTCTTGATTTAGAGAATTGGATCTGTGCTCCAGTTCCCCGAATTAAGCCTGAATGCCTTCCACATCCCCCCCAGGCGCTGTATAATCCTCCGGGTTTAGCGCTTCCCCCTGATTTTAATAATAATAAATGTACTACCTTAGTGTATGTTATTATTCCATTATTGTGCTAGTCCCTGTACTATCTCTTCCCGGATAGTATCTACTACCTCACTGTCTCATGTTTCTCACACAATTGTTTGTATTACTTAATTTTGTGTGTTTATTCCAGAAATTGCCTTGTACAATTATTTACTAGTAACATAACTACTATACCTCGCAGCCTGTCTACCTAACCACCAAGTGCAGCCCACTACCCTTTACAGTGTTTACATTGAATGCCTTCCACATCCCCCCCCCAGACGCTGTATAATCCTCCGGGTTTAGCGCTTCCCCCTTGATTATAATAAAATAATAATGCTCTACTTGAATTTTTAAATACCAAATTTTACTATTTAACTACCAAGTGCATTAGAGTAAACTTGTCATTGCAGCCTATGCCCAGTGCCTTGTACACTTAGTTTTAATATTTATTATAACCCTTATTTTCATATTTGTTAGTGAATAGCAATAATTGATTCTCAGTTACCTTGTTACAACTTTGATGTCGTAACGTAAATAAAATGGTCCTGGCTCCTTAAGAAGCTGCTCACACTGCTGTCTAGGGGTGATTATATTACACTGAAAAACACGTCGATTCTTGGGCCAGCATGTACTTATATATTAAACAATATTAATTATTATTAGGAATGAAGGACAAAAAACTCGCCTATATAAAAAATATATCTATATTAATAATAAGTAACTTATATACAACATACAATCTACTCGAAAAAGAAACCACCACACTCCGGTACACATTAACACACTAGCACACTATTAAACAAAATAAATCATCAGGGAGGCACCATGACATACACATCCCCGTCTTCACATCTGTCTGGTAGACTAATTACCAGCAGGTAAAACACCATACAGTACTCTCGCATGAACAGGCCTCTGCATACTAGGGCCTTACAAATAAACGTGAGACCACTTAAACACCTATAGTATACCCTAAAAAACTTATAAAACCACCTACTCACACTAACGCTAACCCATGACAGCTTCACCCAGCTACCTTCCTACACGTACTGAACTAAAACCACCTCTCATCTGCTCCTGTCCTGGCCACTGCCTGACTGACAGGAATAAAACGCGTTCACTTTCAGTTCAATCCCGGAACTATGTTATGTAAAATATTTTTCTGTAGCACACTGTGTACTATACCTAGACACATAAGGTGCTAATTCAGTTACTTAAGTGTTATATTTTCCTTATTTAAGTTTTAAAACCAAGTCTTTGCCTCACATCTTTATAACCATATACTTCAACCAGTGCAATAATAGATCATCATAATTGTACTACAAAAAATTTTAAGTAACCCTCTTTTTATTTATTTTTTATTTTTTTTAACTTAACATTACTTGCTTACTATTATAAACTATTATTATAGAACAGATAACTAGTTAGCAATATCCCTGTATTATATAATTACTTATTTTTATCTAATATTTATAAACTATTAATTTTGTTTTCTTTATTTTTTCTTTTAACTACCATTACCTACAGACCATTAATTAATTAATTTAATTATTATCACTTCCAGTACCAGGCAATATTATTGTGTTCAGTAAATTTCTAATCTAAATTAAGAACCTTTGTCAGACTAATAATACAACCGTTCAGTATTAAATCATCAAATTGTACCATATTAAGAGCTAACTGTATCTCTTTAATTTTGTTTAAAAACTACTTGAAACAATCCATTAGCTACTAAGATAAATAAGTTTAGTATCATAATATTAAGTTCAACATAATACTTTGTTCAAAAATCTAGTTGTAGAATTACAATCATATGATCACAAGCATTGATCCTGATGTCAACCTTTATTAAATGACTTACATGTATCGAACAGCAACTGTAATTATTATACAGCAGACCAAGCAAAGACTTTACTCAGAGACAACAATAACATAACTATCTTTAATTACAATGTCAGATCTTTGAACAAACATTATAATGACCTCAGAGCATTACTCAATTCCCTGCATACCAGTATGTCCATCATCACACTCGCAGAAACCTGGCTAAAGCCTGGTACTACAGATGTCTATGCCAGTCCTGGTTACATAGCCATACACAACTGTAGGCCAGACCAACAAGGGGGTGGAACAGCTATATACTACTCTGATCAACTTAAATGTATCAATAATTCTTGCACAAGGGATGAACATGGTGAATATATTATAGCTAAATTTAAGTCAAAAGACCTGCAAAAAAAAAAAAACTCAGTCATAAACATCTACAGAGTACCACAGTCAAACATTTACCATTTTAGTGAAAAATTAGGAAACTTGATAACTGATGCACATATGAACAAAGACCACTTGCTACTCACAGGAGATTTCAACATAAATCTCCTACATGACCAGGATCCACAAGTAACCGAATTCACAAACACTATGAACACTTGCATGTTGCTACAAAAATCTCCAAGACTAGTATCTCCTTATTAGACAACATCTGGACTAACACCATATCCCCTTTAAAATCAGGCATAATCACAGACACCACAGACTACTACCCAGCCTTTCTCGTAACCAACCTAGGTAAATTGCCCCAAGACACTAGTAAAATTACCTTCAGACTGCATAACGAGACAGCTGTTAATAACTTTATAACAGCTATGATTAACGTCGACTGGCATAATGAGCCTGAAACATATGCAGATACTGTTGAACGTATTAAAAATTTTCTAACAAAAAACCACTACCTCTATAATAAGCATTGCCCTAATAAACCTAAACAGAACACAGCTAAGAGACTGAACAGTCCCTGGCTAACACCCAGCATCCTTAAATCCATTAACACAAAGCACCTATAAATAAAACAGTACAGAATGGGTCAAATAACCAGAGACCATTCTAAACGTTACTCGTCAATCCTTACCAGCCTGATAAGAAGGTCAAAAAATGTATTATGAGAACAGATTACATAACATAAAAGGTGATATGAGAAAGACCTGGAAAACCCTATCTGATATTCTAGGAACTAAAAACATATCCAAAAACAAAACAATCAAATTAACAAAATCAGATGAACCCCTACACCCACCAACTGAAACAACAAACAGACTCAATGTTTTCTTTACCATAGGAAAGAGTCTAGCGAGCAAAATCCCAAGCTCAAACACCCGTCCATCAGACTACCTCACGGGCACCTACTCGAATACACTATTCCTAGCCCCAACAGAAGTCTCGCTCATCATCGACATAATTAAAAACAAGGTAGGAGATATAAATAACTTACCACCTTTTATGTACAAAAAAGCTTCTCAATTACTGTCACCAATTACTGCAACACTTTAACAAATCCATCGAATCCTCCACCTTTCCGGCAATTTTCAAAATAGCGAGGGTCACCCCGATCCACAAAGGAGATCAAACAGATTTGAATAACTATAGACCAATATCTAACCTACCCTGCTTTCTAAAATCTTTGAAAAAATAATTCATAGACAGTTCTATTCCTATCTTGCCTCACACAACATACTCAGCCCCTGTCGGTTTGGATTCAGGACTAATAAAATCACAAATGATGCTATTATACACGTGCTAGAACTTATATACTGCTCTCGAGAAGAAAGAAGTCCCGCTGGGAATCTTCATTGATTTACGTAAAGCTTTTGATACAGTCAACCATGATTTACTGCACATTAAAGTAACACACTATGGTATAAGAGGGCACTCCCTCAACTACCTAAAGTCATACCTTAGTAACAGAAGCCGATATGTGTACACAAATGGAGCAAACTCTTCCACACAACCAATTACAATTGGGGTCCCACAAGGAAGTGTCCTTGGCCCACTCCTCTTTCTCATTTACATCAATGACCTGTCGAATGCATCACAATTACTCAAACCCATATTATTTGTAGATGACACTGCATACGTCTTCACTCCCCCAAACCCAGTCATACTGACCAACACTGTTAATGCTGAACTGCAGAAAATATCTACCTGGATGATGACTAATAAACTTACCCTCAATACTGACAAAACCTATTTCATTCAGTTTGGAAACAGAGTTACAAATGTTCTACTTAACATAATGCTAAACGGATCACCTATCACAAGATATTGATGATGTGTGTGAAGTTGAAGAGGTAATGAAGTGTGGGTGGCTGAGTGGGTATTGATGTTGTGTGGGTGGTTAAGAGGGTATTGGTTTGTGGGTAGTTCAAATGTTTCGGATGTTGTGTGAGTTGTGCTGATGTGAAGATGTATAGGCG
>NC_091297.1:32369878-32394878 GCF_038502225.1 Cherax quadricarinatus | reverse complement strand
GGTGCTGATATGTGGGTGGTTGAGAGGGTACTGATATGTGGGTGGTTGTGAGGGTGCTGATATGTGGGTGGTTGAGAGGGTACTGATATGTGGGTGGTTGAGAGGGTGCTGATATGTGGGTGGTTGAGTTGGTGCTGATATGTGGGTGGTTGAGAGGGTGCTGATATGTGGGTGGTTGAGAGGGTGCTGATATGTGGGTGGTTGAGAGGGTGCTGCTATGTGGGTGGTTGAGAGGGTGCTGATATGTGGGTGGTTGAGAGGGTGCTGCTATGTGGGTGGTTGAGAGGGTGCTGATATGTGGGTGGTTGAGAGGGTGCTGATATGTGGGTGGTTGAGAGGGTGCTGATATGTGGGTGGTTGAGAGGGTGCTGATATGTGGGTGGTTGTGAGGGTGCTGATATGTGGGTGGTTGAGAGGGTGCTGATATGTGGGTGGTTGTGAGGGTGCTGATATGTGGGTGGTTGTGAGGGTGCTGATATGTGGGTGGTTGTGAGGGTGCTGATATGTGGGTGGTTGTGAGGGTGCTGATATGTGGGTGGTTGTGAGGGTGCTGATATGTGGGTGGTTGAGAGGGTGCTGATATGTGGGTGGTTGAGAGGGTGCTGATATGTGGGTGGTTGTGAGGGTGCTGATATGTGGGTGGTTGTGAGGGTGCTGATATGTGGGTGGTTGAGAGGGTACTGATATGTGGGTGGTTGAGAGGGTGCTGATATGTGGGTGGTTATGAGGGTGCTGATATGTGGGTGGTTGAGAGGGTGCTGATATGTGGGTGGTTGAGAGGGTGCTGATATGTGGGTGGTTGAGAGGGTGCTGATATGTGGGTGGTTGAGAGGGTGCTGCTATGTGGGTGGTTGAGAGGGTGCTGATGTGTGGGTGGTTGAGAGGGTGCTGATATGTGGGTGGTTGAGAGGGTGCTGATATGTGGATGGTTGAGAGGGTGCTGATATGTGGGTGATTGAGGGGGTGCTTATATGTGGGTGGTTGAGAGGGTGCTGATATGTGGGTGGTTGAGAGGGTGCTGATATGTGGGTGGTTGTGAGGGTGCTGATATGTGGGTGGTTGAGAGGGTACTGATATGTGGGTGGTTGAGAGGGTGCTGATATGTGGGTGGTTGAGAGGGTACTGATATGTGGGTGGTTGAGAGGGTACTGATATGTGGGTGGTTGAGAGGGTACTGATATGTGGGTGGTTGAGAGGGTACTGATATGTGGGTGGTTGAGAGGGTACTGATATGTGGGTGGTTGTGAGGGTGCTGATATTATGTGGGTGATTGAGAAGGAACTGATGTTGTGTGGGTGGCTGAGAAGGAACTGATGTTGTGTGGGTGGCTGAGAAGGAACTGATGTTGTGTGGGTGGCTGAGAAGGAACTGATGTTGTGTGGGTGGCTGAGAAGGAACTGATGTTGTGTGGGTGGCTGAGAAGGTACTGATGTTGTGTGGGTGGCTGAGAAGGTACTGATGTTGTATGGGTGGCTGAGAAGGTACTGATGTTGTGTGGGTGGCTGAGAAGGTACTGATGTTGTGTGGGTGGCTGAGAAGGTACTGATGTTGTGTGGGTGGCTGAGAAGGTACTGATGTTGTGTGGGTGGCTGAGAAGGTACTGATGTTGTGTGGGTGGCTGAGAAGGTACTGATGTTGTGTGGGTGGCTGAGAAGGTACTGATGTTGTGTGGGTGGCTGAGAAGGTACTGATGTTGTGTGGGTGGTTAAGAGGGTACTGATGTGTGGGTGGTTAAGAGGGTACTGATGTGTGGGTGGTTAAGAGGGTACTGATGTGTGGGTGGTTAAGAGGGTACTGATGTGTGGGTGGTTAAGAGGGTACTGATGTGTGGGTGGTTAAGAGGGTACTGATGTGTGGGTGGTTAAGAGGGTACTGATGTGTGGGTGGTTGGCCTTACTTATATCCAAGAGAAGTCAGAGAAGTCTTCTTGTATGTATCTGTGTATAATTATATCCAAGGTGTATAACATAACAAGGTGATGACTACGTTTTACGCGCAGCACCTGTGTGTTTTTATTTTACGTGCAGCACCTGTGTGTTTTTATTTTACGTGCAGCACCTGTGTGTTTTTATTTTACGTACAGCACCTGTGTGTTTTTATTTTTACTGACGTCTCGCCCACCTGGAAGTTGGTCAGTCTAACAGACATGACACTGTATTTGAATGATAAAATCTCTGGTTAGTTAAACGTGTCTCAGTGATAATACACCATTGCTTGCTGCTACTAGAGTTTTGTTCATCATCCTGGCTGTCACGTTACTGTTAACTTCCGTGATGTGTGTATGTTGTATGTCTGTGTTGCCTGTGTGTTGTTCGGATTGTGTTGCCATTGATCTCAGACACGACGATCCCACTGTTTCCTGCCTCCTCTTTGATGCCTCACATCCGCACGAAAAATGTCGACTCTACTAGAATCCGATACATTTCCCCTTTAAGCATACATTAACTAACTTCAAGAGATTTCTCAACTCTCCAGCAAGTTTAGTTTTCCTCGTGATTTTTGCAGTTTATCTCATCCAGTTCAAAGTTTCTATATACATTTACTTCCCTCATAGTCTTGTCTTCAGAGATGAACTCTAGTTTCAAGTCTTTCAGTCTTACGTTTCGTCTTACTCTCATGGCTTTATTCTTTCCTGCTTCAATAAACAGAAATAGCAAATCGGTAGCAGAAAAAAAATAAGTCATCGTTATATATAGGCATAATTTATGAGCTCAGATCCCCCACTAGGATGCTTGAATGATTCCCTCGGCTTTCTTTATCATGATAACATGTCAACATTTACTAATTATTTCACATATTTATTAGGCTTTCCGAGTTTAGGTTTTCGAGACAGGAACAACTGCCCATTTTGCTCCCTTTCCCATAGGCTACAACTTATGAATGCCGTTGATAAATAGAGTACAATTAAGGTGGTATCGCAGGTCCTTGACTAAGATGATTCTTAAGTGGAAAATATTTTCATTCTTTTACCTATTCCTTAACTTGGACTCTCATAGAAACTTCAACTTCCAGTATCTTAACGACCTATTTTATATATATTCTCATTCTAATTTGTCATATTTTTTTTTCTAAAATCATTGATACAAAAAAAACAGCTCTATTCAAAATCTCCAGTACATCAGTTCCACCATAGGGCTACCACCACATCAGTACATCACAGTAACATCAATACTAATACATTACCGCATCAACACCGTGTCAACACCACACTCACACACACACAGAACAGGCCTAGTGTTACTCGACATGTGCCTAGGACAAAATGGTAACTAACATCAACGCCTTTCCGCCCCACTACATAAATACCATGTAAACCCACTAGCACATTAACACTGTATCACCACATGTTCCCTCTAATATATCAACACACCACAAATACCATATTAGCATAATTTAACATCACCACTGACACATTATCACTCCATTATTACCACAGCCAGATCACTACTTCACATCAATACCACATCGATACATCACCACTGCTACATCACCATTTTTACTTGACACATCAGCATTATATCACCACCACTGGTTATATCCATTGTATTAACACACCTCACATCATCACTACATCACAAAGTCACCGCATCACATCACTACTTCATTCTATCACATTCCCATAGCACCTCATTATATCACCTTATCACAATATCACATCACCTCATAACACATCACTACCTCATATCACTTCACTGTATCAATCGCATTACAGTCCATATCACATCATCTTATTATCACATTCCAGGACTTCATATCACATCAGTACATCCTCTCATCTCTACATTGCATCATCACAGTATCACTACACCCAGTCGCCACGTCGCTGTATCAGGTCTCATCACATTACATCATTACAGCAGCACACTTCATCACATCCTCACATCACATCGACACATAACTTCTAACATCACTTCTCATGGCGAGAGTCTGTAGAGAATAAAAATATATGTTTTGCGTTAGGAAGGTAAACAAGGAAAGCCGTTCATTATGAGCAGGAGTTGTGGAGGTGAGGAAGTGGAGGATGGAGTGTGGAGGTGGAGGGAGTGGAGATGGAGGATTATTTTCATAGAAATAGATGATGAGAATATAAATAGTAGAATAATGCCGAAGGAGGATTGAGCTGATGGTGTAGGATGTTGTTCATAGGCAAGTATTGGCCACCAGTATGGAGTGATAGCAGTTCTTCTCCATGAGTATTGTAGGAGAGTAAGTATTGCCCACAAGTGTGTAGGATGGCAGTTACTATGCACAAGTATTGTATGCGGGTAGCTATTACCCACAAGTGTGGTGGCATGGCAGGTATTGCCCATGAGTTATGGCAGGTATTGCCCAAAGGCATGGCAGGATGGCACTTATTCCCACACGTATGGTAGGATGACAAATATTGTTGGATGGCAGATATTGCCCTTAAGTGTGGTAGAATTGCAGGTACTGCCAACAGGTATGGTAGGATGGCAGGTATTGACATCATATACCGTCAGAATTCCTTCTGCAGCAAATATTTGAGTGCTAGGTAGCAACCAACAATACAAATACTACTGAGTGCCAAACGGAAGCCTATTAAACGTTTTGCACTCTGACAGCATTAGTTCTCTCGTCTGTTTAGTGAACAACAAGACAGGTAGAAATATGCATACTACGTTTTTCTAACATTCATTATAAACAAAACCTTTGATTCCTGCGTGCGAATGCAATAATTCATTTCCAGCCTAGGAAAATTGGTTTGAGACCGCGTCGCGGGGGTGATGACCTCTGGTTCGGTAAATATTGTCAGAAGACAGATTACAGGAGAGGTAGGAAGTGTTGCTGCAGGTGTGTTGGAACGAGAGGTGGGAAGTGTTGCTGCAGGTGTGTTGGAACGAGAGGTGGGAAGTGTTGCTGCAGGTGTGTTGGAACGAGAGGTGGGAAGTGTTGCTGCAGGTGTGTTGGAACGAGAGGTGGGAAGTGTTGCTGCAGGTGTGTTGGAACGAGAGGTGGGAAGTGTTGCTGCAGGTGTGTTGGAACGAGAGGTGGGAAGTGTTGCTGCAGGTGTGTTGGAACGAGAGGTGGGAAGTGTTGCTGCAGGTGTGTTGGAACGAGAGGTGGGAAGTGTTGCTGCAGGTGTGTTGGAACGAGAGGTGGGAAGTGTTGCTGCAGGTGTGTTGGAACGAGAGGTGGGAAGTGTTGCTGCAGGTGTGTTGGAACGAGAGGTGGGAAGTGTTGCTGCAGGTGTGTTGGAACGAGAGGTGGGAAGTGTTGCTGCAGGTGTGTTGGAACGAGAGGTGGGAAGTGTTGCTGCAGGTGTGTTGGAACGAGAGGTGGGAAGTGTTGCTGCAGGTGTGTTGGAACGAGAGGTGGGAAGTGTTGCTGTAGGTGTGTTGGAACGAGAGGTGGGAAGTGTTGCTGCAGGTGTGTTGGAACGAAAGGTGGGAAGTGTTGCTGCAGGTGTGTTGGAATGAGAGGTGGGAAGCGCTGCTGCAGGTGTGTTGGAACGAGAGGTAGGAAGTGTTGCTGCAGGTGTGTTAGAAGGTGAGGTGGGAAGTGTTGCTGCAGATGTGTTAGAAGGTGAGGTGGGAAGTGTTGCTGCAGGTGCGTTAGAAGGTGAGGTGGGAAGTGTTGCTGCAGGTGTGTTAGAAGGTGAGGTGGGAAGTGTTGCTGCAGGTGTGTTGGGTGATGTGGGAAGTGTTGCTGCAGGTGCGTTAGAAGGTGAGGTGGGAAGTGTTGCTGCAGGTGTGTTAGAAGGTGAGGTAGGAAGTGTTGCTGCAGGTGTGTTAGGTGAGGTGGGAAATGTTGCTGCAGGTGTGTTAGAAGGTGAGGTGGGAAGTGTTGCTGCAGGTGTGTTGGGTGATGTGGGAAGTGTTGCTGCAGGTGCGTTAGAAGGTGAGGTGGGAAGTGTTGCTGCAGGTGTGTTGGGTGATGTGGGAAGTGTTGCTGCAGGTGCGTTAGAAGGTGAGGTGGGAAGTGTTGCTACAGGTGTGTTAGAAGGTGAGGTGGGAAGTGTTGCTGCAGGTGTGTTAGAAGGTGAGGTGGGAAGTGTTGCTGCAGGTGTGTTGGGTGATGTGGGAAGTGTTGCTGCAGGTGTGTTAGAAGGTGAGGTGGGAAGTGTTGCTGCAGGTGTGTTAGAAGGTGAGGTGGGAAGTGTTGCTGCAGGTGTGTTGGGTGATGTGGGAAGTGTTGCTGCAGGTGTGTTAGAAGGTGAGGTGGGAAGTGTTGCTGCAGGTGTGTTGGGTGATGTGGGAAGTGTTGCTGCAGGTGTGTTGGAACGAGAGGTGGGAAGTGTTGCTGCAGGTGTGTTAGAAGGTGAGGTGGGAAGTGTTGGTGCAGATGTGTTAGAAGGTGAGGTGGGAAGTGTTGCTGCAGGCGTGTTAGAAAGTGAGGTGGGAAGTGTTGCTGCAGGTGTGTTAGAAGGTGAGGTGGGAAGTGTTGGTGCAGGTGTGTTAGAAGGTGAGGTGGGAAGTGTTGCTGCAGGTGTGTTGGAACGAGAGGTGGGAAGTGTTGCTGCAGGTGTGTTGGAACGAGAGGTGGGAAGTGTTGCTGCAGGTGTGTTGGAACGAGAGGTGGGAAGTGTTGCTGTAGGTGTGTTGGAACGAGAGGTGGGAAGTGTTGCTGCAGGTGTGTTGGAACGAAAGGTGGGAAGTGTTGCTGCAGGTGTGTTGGAATGAGAGGTGGGAAGCGCTGCTGCAGGTGTGTTGGAACGAGAGGTAGGAAGTGTTGCTGCAGGTGTGTTAGAAGGTGAGGTGGGAAGTGTTGCTGCAGGTGTGTTGGAACGAGAGGTGGGAAGTGTTGCTGCAGGTGTGTTGGAACGAGAGGTGGGAAGTGTTGCTGCAGGTGTGTTGGAACGAGAGGTGGGAAGTGTTGCTGCAGGTGTGTTGGAACGAGAGGTGGGAAGTGTTGCTGCAGGTGTGTTGGAACGAGAGGTGGGAAGTGTTGCTGCAGGTGTGTTGGAACGAGAGGTGGGAAGTGTTGCTGCAGGTGTGTTGGAACGAGAGGTGGGAAGTGTTGCTGCAGGTGTGTTGGAACGAGAGGTGGGAAGTGTTGCTGCAGGTGTGTTGGAACGAGAGGTGGGAAGTGTTGCTGCAGGTGTGTTGGAACGAGAGGTGGGAAGTGTTGCTGCAGGTGTGTTGGAACGAGAGGTGGGAAGTGTTGCTGCAGGTGTGTTGGAACGAGAGGTGGGAAGTGTTGCTGCAGGTGTGTTGGAACGAGAGGTGGGAAGTGTTGCTGTAGGTGTGTTGGAACGAGAGGTGGGAAGTGTTGCTGCAGGTGTGTTGGAACGAAAGGTGGGAAGTGTTGCTGCAGGTGTGTTGGAATGAGAGGTGGGAAGCGCTGCTGCAGGTGTGTTGGAACGAGAGGTAGGAAGTGTTGCTGCAGGTGTGTTAGAAGGTGAGGTGGGAAGTGTTGCTGCAGATGTGTTAGAAGGTGAGGTGGGAAGTGTTGCTGCAGGTGCGTTAGAAGGTGAGGTGGGAAGTGTTGCTGCAGGTGTGTTAGAAGGTGAGGTGGGAAGTGTTGCTGCAGGTGTGTTGGGTGATGTGGGAAGTGTTGCTGCAGGTGCGTTAGAAGGTGAGGTGGGAAGTGTTGCTGCAGGTGTGTTAGAAGGTGAGGTAGGAAGTGTTGCTGCAGGTGTGTTAGGTGAGGTGGGAAATGTTGCTGCAGGTGTGTTAGAAGGTGAGGTGGGAAGTGTTGCTGCAGGTGTGTTGGGTGATGTGGGAAGTGTTGCTGCAGGTGCGTTAGAAGGTGAGGTGGGAAGTGTTGCTGCAGGTGTGTTGGGTGATGTGGGAAGTGTTGCTGCAGGTGCGTTAGAAGGTGAGGTGGGAAGTGTTGCTACAGGTGTGTTAGAAGGTGAGGTGGGAAGTGTTGCTGCAGGTGTGTTAGAAGGTGAGGTGGGAAGTGTTGCTGCAGGTGTGTTGGGTGATGTGGGAAGTGTTGCTGCAGGTGTGTTAGAAGGTGAGGTGGGAAGTGTTGCTGCAGGTGTGTTAGAAGGTGAGGTGGGAAGTGTTGCTGCAGGTGTGTTGGGTGATGTGGGAAGTGTTGCTGCAGGTGTGTTAGAAGGTGAGGTGGGAAGTGTTGCTGCAGGTGTGTTGGGTGATGTGGGAAGTGTTGCTGCAGGTGTGTTGGAACGAGAGGTGGGAAGTGTTGCTGCAGGTGTGTTAGAAGGTGAGGTGGGAAGTGTTGGTGCAGATGTGTTAGAAGGTGAGGTGGGAAGTGTTGCTGCAGGCGTGTTAGAAAGTGAGGTGGGAAGTGTTGCTGCAGGTGTGTTAGAAGGTGAGGTGGGAAGTGTTGGTGCAGGTGTGTTAGAAGGTGAGGTGGGAAGTGTTGCTGCAGGTGTGTTAGAAGGTGAGGTGGGAAGTGTTGCTGCAGGTGTGTTAGAAGGTGAGGTGGGAAGTGTTGCTGCAGATGTGTTAGAAGGTGAGGTGGGAAGTGTTGTTGCAGGTGTGTTATAAGGTGAGGTGGGAAGTGTTGCTGCAGGTGTGTTAGAAGGTGAGGTGGGAAGTGTTGTTGCAGGTGTGTTCCAGGACCTCCGGACCCGGGCCGCTATAGCACACTGCCTCCCTGTACAAAAGAACCCAAATAAAGTAACGAGCCTCCGAGCCTTATCATTGATCCGCTGAATAACACTCGTTTAACGACGATAATGGCAAGCATTGGTCGCAGCAGTGTTGCCCGGAAAGATGAAGGAAGCATGAAGATGTTGTCACCCTTTCATCGTCTAGTACAAGCAGCATCCGTCTCTCTACGAGTTATCCTGATGTCGTGTCTGCAAGCCTCAGCATCCAAACACATACAGCCAGGATTCAGGCCCCATTTCATTGATTTTCCTCGCAAAATCCAAGCGGCGTCACCCTGGGACTCTACAGCGTCCTACACTGTTTTAAAGTTACGTTTCAGCATCACCTGTATGTTGCTGCTGTTGTGTTAGCTCAGCACGGCTATTTCAGCAAATCAGAGGTGATTTTAGTGGTGTTTTCTGTGTGCATTGTGGTAGAATCTGTACTATGTTCCGGTGTGTGAGTAGGGAGGAGAAAGCGGCCGGATCCTCCCTCACCATACGCCTCACCCACGCTCATCTCACGCCACCATACACAACTCAACGTTACTCACTCCCTCTCTGCTGTTTTCTCTATGAATTCAGTGTGAATTCTCGCCAGAGCTGTGTATCAGAGTTCCCGAGGCCACTCGAAGCCATGTGGAACACGAAGCCACATGGGTTACCAAGCCAGATGTCCAGAGCCACATGCTGTTGTCTGCTGCCTGGCGTCATCCATGACGTCACTCCAGGACACCACAGCATCCCTCACGACATCATACCTGACATCACTACATGAAGTCACATCGAGAGTATTATAGTTTCACTGTAAGCAATTTGTATTCAGTATTGTCGAGTAGGATTGAGAGAAGATGTCACATGTTAATTCCTCTCAGTGTTCCTGTACTAGTGTTCTCACATGTTCGTGAATGCCTTAGTGTCGATTTTTGCAAAGAAAAGCATCAGTTGCTAATGCAAACCATGTTGTAACCACATGTGCAGTGCAGGTGTGTACAGCTTTACGTGTGCTCCCTGATGAAGTGGTCTGAGCCCAGATCATTGGTAACACCCTCATGTTACATGTCACTGCATTCTAACTGTTTGACAACTGACATTAGTCAGTCCAGGCATCAGTTGAGCCCCCATGTACAGGAAGTTCTTAGGCTCGCCGTTCGTAGACGTCACTTCCTAGTTGTGCTCTCCACCTTCTGATGTCAGAGTGCAGTTATGTGTAGAATCCAGTCTGGGGACGCTCAGACTAACCTCTGCTCTGACTCCCACTTAGACTGAGAGGATGACATCGTCAAGCCGCAGTAGCCCTATTGGCAAATGACTTTGTGATTCGTGTCATGGCTTCAGTGAGCAGCTTGCACAAAGTATGTCACTTTGACTGCTACTCCGCTCACTCCAGTTATGGTGTTAGCTGCTGCAACTCCCAGATAATGTGCCTGAGTTGTCCCTGCTACGACTCACTGTCACCGGCAACACTGATCTGTGCTGCGTTCCCTGCAGTCACTACCCAGCGACAGTACCATCGAAAAATGTTCTCCTGAGTCACTTGCCAGAAGAAATCCTGCCCAGTTGCCGAGTTCTGACGATGCCTCATTCGAGGGAACCAGCAGATTGTGCCCCAGGATGATTAAACCCTGCAGCGACTACTCCACGATGACTGCGAGGATTGCTTCACCATTCCAGATGAGACCATACACTGTTATGTCACAGCTCAGCCGCAGCGATGTCTTCTGTGTTGCAGTGTCTGTCCAGATGCAGGAAGGTGTGCAGTGACACCCACCGAAGCTCACTGCCTTGGACCACGATGTTTTAGCACACCTTTTTTTTTCTCTCCTCCCTGTAGGAGGTTTTTTTTCCATGTTCACATATATATATCTTTGTTTTTATTTTGTGTTCTATGCCCTGTTCATCCGAGAGATTGACCAAGTTTTTTTTTCCAGTCAAGCATGGTCGAGGACGGATAGGCGGCCGAGCGATGCTTGCTCAGTCGGGTTCATATTCTGCACCATGTGGTGCTGACATCTATAGGCCTACCAAGCTCAGCCTGCACGACCCTGCCTCATTCTCACTCGCACAGCCGATGTCACTCAGACAACAAGCATTACTCCGTCACTCTCTCCTGGACATAGCCCTCTGGGCCTGGGCCTTCATAACATACTGTTTGTGTAGAAAAACCCAAATAAAGTAACAAGCCTCCAAAGCCTTATCACTGATCCACTTGGAGAGCCCCATTTTAACAACGATAACTGAGAATTGAAGTGTTGGAGCAGGTGTGCTGGGAGTTGAGGTGTTGGAGCAGGTGTGCTGGGAGATGAAGTGTTGGAGCAGGTGTGCTAGGAGTGGAAGTGTTGGAGCAGGTGTGCTGGGAGATGAAGTGTTGGAACAGGTGTGCTGGGAGTTGAAGTGTTGGAACAGGTGTGCTGGGAGGCTGATCACACAGTTACCCAGGAGACCTTGTTTGGGACCTGGTCAGGGACTTGACCGCAGGGAGAATGATCTCCAGAATCGACTGTAGTAAAGTAGACTCATGGTAAGGTTGATGAGGAGAATGAGTATGTGAGGAGGGAGGAAATGAGGTGAAAAAGAGAAAGGAAGGGAGGAATGCACAGAGGGACAGGGGATTTATCAAGTCACAAACAGATCTACCTGGGTGAATAGTACATGAGTATTTATTGGGTAGAGAGTCAGATGGAGAATGCTGGTGAGGTTAGATTTGAGACGGACCTGTAAGGGGACCGCTGGAAATGTTTGGTAGGTTGAATTTGAGATGGTACCCCATGGAACGGGCGGGTGTGTAACCTCCCCAACATTCTCCACCTGACTCTCCACATATATTCATACACTGTTCACCCAGGTAGATCTGTTTGATAAATCCCACTGTGTGGGAGAAACGTAGTCAATAAAGGATAGCATTATATTGCATTTGTGTTTATTTCTCCATCGCATCGGTATTTTATACTATTTATCTCCAGAAAATACCTTGGACAACTTTAAGTAAAAATGACTGGATACGAGAGGGACCTGACCTCTCAGTGATTACATTCTTTCTTCTACTAGTGTACCGGTAGGTAGGTAAGACACATAGGCAACAGTTAGGCAACTTTATTCCGAAACGTTTCGCCTACACAGTAGGCTTCTTCAGACGAATACAGAAAGTAGGCAGGAACAGTAGAGATGTGAAGACGATGTAATCAGTCCATCACCCTTGAAGTCGTAGATTTGAGGTTGTCAGTCCCTCAGCCCGGAGAAGTTCTGTTCCATAGTCAGGAACTATCTGAAGATCAAGCGACAGTGCGGAGGCTGAGGGACTGACAACCTCAAATCTACGACTTCAAGGGTGATGGACTGATTACATCGTCTTCACATCTCTACTATTCCTGCCTATTTTCTGTATTCGACTGAAGAAGTCTACTGTGTAGGCGAAACGTTTCGGAATGAAGTTGATAACTTAGACACATGTGCAACTCTTAGGTATCTTTATTAAGGAAACGTTTCGCCACACAGTGGCTTCATCAGTCCATACAAAGGAGAATCTTGAAGAACAGGATTAGAATGAGGTAATCAGTCCCTCAACCTTGAGTCGATGTGGTCAGTCCATCAATCTTGAATAGAATACGGCATATGTGCGGAGAAGCAGCTTATAAACCGTAGGCAGGAGAGGTGCAGCAGACGTAGGTGGTGTCACATTTGTCCAGTGTGGAAGTAGGTCGTGCCCAAGGATTAGGCAAGCGAAGAATTCCCAAGTATTAAGATCCCAAGAAGTTGCAGTGTCTGACAGGATTGTAGATGAATGGTTCACAGAACCGACACATTGATAAATTAGACACATGTGCAACTCTTGGGTATCTTTATTAATATTTATCTTAATAAAGATACCCAAGAGTTGCACATGTGTCTAATTTATCAACGTGTCGGTTCTGTGAACCATTCATCCAGAATAAAGTTACCTAACTGTTGCATATGTGTCTTACCTAGCAACCTGTCGGTATTGTATACCATTTTGATATTTACTAGTGTACTACATTTCACCTGACAGTACGTCTCCATACTGTCGCTTATACTTCGCATTGTTTCAGATTATGGAAACAAACTTTTCTCCAGGCTGAGGGACTGACCACCTCAACATTACGTCTTCAAGGGTGATGGACTGATTACAGCGTCTTCACATCTCTACTGCTTCTGCCAACTTTTCTGTATTTGACTGAAGAAGCCTACTGTATAGACGAAACGTTTCGGAATAAAGATACCTTATTGTTGCACACGTCTTACCAGCGTGGGAGACAGTGTCGGAGACAGCGTGAGAGACAGTGTGGGAGAAAACATGAGAGACAGTGTGGGAGACAGCGTGAGAGACATTGTGGGAGACAGCATGAGAGTGTGGGAGACAGCGTGAGAGACAGCGTGAGAGACAACGTGAGAGACAGTGTGGGAGACAGCGTGAGAGACATTGTGGGAGACAGCATGAGAGTGTGGGAGACAGCGTGAGAGACATTGTGGGAGACAGCATGAGAGTGTGGGAGACAGCGTGAGAGACAGCGTGAGAGACAACGTGAGAGACAGTGTGGGAGACAGCGTGAGAGACATTGTGGGAGACAGCATGAGAGTGTGGGAGACAGCGTGAGAGACATTGTGGGAGACAGCATGAGAGTGTGGGAGACAGCGTGAGAGACAGCGTGAGAGACAACGTGAGAGACAGTGTGGGAGACAGCGTGAGAGACATTGTGGGAGACAGCATGAGAGTGTGAGAGACAACGTGAGAGACAGTGTGGGAGACATCGTGAGACAGTGTGGGAGACAGCATGAGAGACAGTGTGAGAGACAGTGTGTGAGACAGCGTGAGAGCGTGGGAGACAGCGTGGGAGACAGTGTGTTAAACACAAGTGTTCATTATAGTTGCTTGTGATGGTGTTCCGCATGACCTGCCAAGGCACTGGCACTGGCACTGGCACCTGTCATGCGCCTGCTCATGCGCATAAGGCCACACCGGTGTTGGCAAAAAAAAAATTCTTCATCAAATAATTCTTAAATGTTAACGTTGAAATATTTTGTTCCTGAATACACAGCACTTTAATTGCTTAATGTAATTCTCTTATATTTTCGGTGTAATTTTGCCAGGACAATTTATGACCCGTTTGTTGACATGCAGTACACAATGTCGCGCGCGCGCACACATACACACACGCACACACACACCACACACACACACACACACACACACACACACACACACACACACACACACACACACACACGTACGCACGCCCGCACGTGTACATACAAAAGGCGTTGAATACCAGTTACTCTGATGAGCATTTCATGCATAGCTCCTGAAGAATGTTATTAAGAGAGTAGTAGAGCACTTGGTGAGAAGCGCCTTTATAAACAGTAACCAGTAAGGGCTCAGAGACTGTCAGTCTTGTCTTACTAACCTGTTGGAGTTCTATGACGAGGCAATAGATGAGAGACAGGACAAAGAGGGATAGAGGAACTTCATTTTCTTGTACTACAAGAAGGCATATGATACGGTAGTCTACAAGAGACTGGGATAAAAACTTGAGGTAGAGGCAGAAATAACAGGGAACCAACTCCACTGTATCAAGAAGTACCTTAGGGTAAGGAGAGTGATTTGTCATGGAATAAACATCAAGAATAAGGAACAGTAACTAGCTGGGCTCCACATAATAGTAATGTAGTTCCAAATAGGTAAAACTTGCGATTTTGGCTTAAATAGCAACACTCTTTTTGAACATTAAAATGGTATAAAATACCGACAGGTTGTTAGGTAAGACACATATGCAACAGTTAGGTATCTTTATTATGAAACGTTTCGCCTACACAATAGGCTTCTTCAGTCGAGTACAGAAAAGTTGATAGAAGCAGAAGATACTTGAAGACGATGTAATCAAGTATCTTCTGCTTCTATCAACTTTTCTGTACTCGACTGAAGAAGCCTACTGTGTAGGCGAAACGTTTCATAATAAAGATACCTAACTGTTGCATATGTGTCTTACCTAACAACACTCTTTTTGCCGAATAAGGCAAGCGAAAATTTGTGTATGCAATAATTTTGTAAAAATCATTCTGAACCTAACGAAAAAATATATTTCATTCTGTTTGTTTATTATTAAATTACTGTAAATTTATCTAAAATATATTTAGCTGGATTAGGATAAATTAAATTGCACTTGTTATAATAAGGTTAGGTAAGTTTTCTAAGGTTCTTTGGGTAGAAAATTATTAATTTTTACTTTAACATAAATGAAAAAATATATCTTTAAACGTATAAGAGAAAATTTTGGAAAGGACTTAATTTTAAATGAGTTATTGTTAATTGACCAATTTTACCTATTCGGCACGACAGTAATAAGACGAGTACTGCTGTTTCTGGTTTATGTGAATGGCGTTACTGATGGGATTAAATCAGATGCTCCAGTATCTGCTAATGATGTAAAATTAATCTGAAGAATAAAACCAGATGACATACTACAAGATATGTCTGGTAAGTGGCTACTTGGAATCGACCCCAGCCAAAGTTTGGGAAAGGGGCAAGAAGACTGAATACAGAGTATAGACTTAGAGGACAATGATTGCAGACGTCATTCACAGACTCAAATATCCCGCACATAGGAGAATAAAACTTATAATTTTTCGGTCCGACATTGACCATTAACTAGAGAAGCTATTTAATAGTCCAAATCGGACCGTAAAGTCGTCGTAAATTTCATTCTTCTATGTACGGGGTTTTTGTGTATCGTTCTAGTCACGGTACTATGCCTTTTTATTCTCAATGAGAACGACCTGGAGGTGACCATAGCGTCCGATATATTGCCGCCGACTCTCATCTGCTGGAAACATCTGCAGCCATTGCTCGGTTGGGCAAATCTTAGAGTAGCTTGAATTCAGGAATCTCAACGAAGAATCATTACAGGCCTGACATATGCAACATATGTCAGGCCCATCATGGAGTATGAAGCGCAGGTATGAAATGCGCACTCGAAAAGGTACATTAAGAAACTGGAGAAAGTGCAGAAGTATGCAACGAGGTTTGTTCCTGAACTAAGAGGCATTAGCTGCAAGGAAAGGCAACAGAACTGAATCTAAAGACATTATAAGAGAGAAAAACTTGGGAAGATTTACTAATAACACACATAATACTGGGGGAAATTGATAACGTAAACAGGGAAACACTGTTTGAGAGTCGATAAACTGGTAGTCGGGGCCACAAAAGAAGTTAAAAACACAGAAAAGCCACAGGGATGTCAAGAAGTATTTCTTTACTCTCAGAGTCTACTTGGAGGGTATTCTAAGGATCAACGCCCCGCAGCCCGGTCCATGACCAGGCCTTCTGGTGGATCAGGGCCTGATCAATGAGGCTGTCACTGTAGGCTGCACGTAGTCCAATGTACGAACCACAGCCCGGCTGATCCGGCACAGACTTTAGGTATCTGTCCAGCTCCCTCTTGAAGACAACCAAGGGTCTATTGGTAATTCTCCCTTATAGCTGAAGGGAGGTTGTTGAACAGTCTTGGGCCCCGAACACTTAAATGTGTTTTCTCTTAGTGTACTAATGGCGCCTCTACTTTTCACTGGGGTATGTTGCATCGCCTGTCAAATCTTTTGCTTTGGTAGGGAGTGATTTCTGTGTGCAGATTAGGGACCAGTCCCTCAAGGATCTTCCAGGTGTAGATTATGATGTATATCGCTTGTCTCCAGTGAGTACAAGTCAAGTGCGTCAAAGGGTTCCCAATAGTTAATGGGTTTGATGGAACTTACATGTGCAGTAAAGGTTCTCTGTACATTTTCTAATCTGCAATTTCACCTGCCTTGAATAGAGATATTAATGTATAACAGTATTCCAGCCTAGAGAGAACAAGTGATTTAAAAAGGATCATCATTGGCTTAACATCTCTTGTCTTGAATGTTCTCATTATCCATCCTATCAGTTTCCTCGCAGTGGCACTGTTGTCGGGACATGCCTGCGGAATGTCATATTCAGGGTTTTAAATTGTTCCAAGAAGATAGAAGTATTGGGAGGGGGGGTGGGGTGGCATTGTATGTCCGAGATCGCTTGAACTGTTGCATAAAAACGGGTATTAAGTCTGAAGTAACACATACAGAGTCTGTTTGGATAGAATTTTCAGAGGGACATGAAAAACTGATTTTAGGAGTGATATACCGTCCCCCAAACTTAGATAGGGACCAAGGGAAACTACTATGGGAGGAAATTGTTAAGGCCACAGGCACGATAATGTAGTAATTCTAGGAGACTAACTTTAGTCATGTTGATTGGAATTTCTTGACTGGGAATTTAGAATCATACGACTTCTTAGAAGTATTTCAGGATTGTTTTTTGAAGCAGTTTGTGACAGAACCTACAAGGGGAAATAACCTGCTTGACTTAGTTATGGCAAACAATGAATCCCTTGTTAATAATTTAGAAATTTCAGAGGAACTGGGTGCTAGCGACCACAAATCAATTACATTTAGCATTGAATGGAAGTACGATAGTAGCGATAACTCAGTAACAGTCCCAGATTTTCGCTTAGCAGATTACGATGGGCTTAGAGAACACTTATCATCTGTTGACTGGGGTAACGAAGAGAGCTATCAATATGACAGTTTTCTGAACACAATACATGCTGCTCAAAGAGCGTTTATCCCACATAAAGAAATTAGATCAAATAGAAATTACCCAAAATGGATGAATAATAGGCTCAAATATCTACTAGAGCATAAGAAAGGAATTTATAGGCGTATCAAAAGAGGTGAGGGTCATCTTATGAATCAGTATATTGACATTAAGAGGGACATTAAAAAGGGGATAAGAAAAGCTAAAAGGGACTATGAAATTAAAGTTGCTAGGGATTCTAAAACTAACCCAAAAAGTTTTTTCCAGGTCTATAGAACAAAAGTTAGAGATAAGATAGGTCCCCTTAAAAATAACTATGGGCACCTTACTGACAAAGAGAATGAAATGTGCTTGATTTTAAATAATTATTTTCTCTCAGTTTTTACACAGGAAGACACTAACAATATTCCAGTAATTAATTTTTACAGTGGGCTAGAAGAATATAAATTATGTAACATCACAGTCACTAGTGAGATGGTTGTGAAGCAGATAGACAGACTGAAGCAAAATAAGTCGCCGGGTCCTGATGAGGTTTTTTCAAGGGTTCTTAAGGAATGCAAAATGGAACTCTGTGAACCATTAACTAATATTTTTAATTTATCTCTTCAAACAGGTGCAGTGTCTGATATGTGGAAGATGGCTAATGTAACTCCTATTTTTAAAACAGGGGACAAGTCGTTACCGTCAAATTACCGCCCAATAAGCCTGACCTCAATTGTAGGCAAATTACTAGAGTCAATTATAGCTGAGATTATAAGAAGCCATCTCGATAAGCATAGCTTGATTAATGATACTCAGCATGGATTCACAAGAGGCCGGTCTTGTCTAACTAATTTATTAACTTTCTTCAGTAAAGCTTTTGAGGCTGTTGACCACAATAAAGAATTTGATATTATTTACTTAGATTTTAGTAAGGCTTTTGATAGAGTTCCGCACCATAGACTGTTAAAGAAAGTGGCAGCTCATGGCATTGGGGGAAAAGTGCTCTCGTGGATCGAGTCATGGCTCACTGACAGGAAGCAGAGAGTGTCCATAAATGGGGTTAAGTCCGAGTGGGGATCTATAACAAGTGGCGTTCCACAGGGATCAGTCTTGGGCCCGTTGTTGTTTATAATATATATCAATGATCTTGATGAGGGAATTACTAGTGATATGAGCAAATTCGCCGATGACACAAAGATAGGTAGGATAATTGATTCAAACGTAGATGTTATGGAACTTCAGGAGGATTTAAACAAACTCTATTCTTGGTCAGAAAAGTGGCAGATACAGTTCAATGTAGATAAATGCAAGGTTCTGAAGCTTGGGAGTGCCCATAACCCTAGTACTTATAAGTTAAATGATGTAGAACTTAGCCATACAGATTGCGAAAAGAACTTGGGGGTTATGGTGAGCAGCAACCTTAAACCAAGACAGCAATGCCTAAGCGTACGTAATAAGGCAAATAGATTACTGGGATTTATATCAAGAAGTGTAAGCAACAGAAGTCCAGAGGTCATACTGCAGCTTTATACATCATTAGTAAGGCCTCACCTAGATTATGCAGCTCAGTTCTGGTCTCCGTATTACAAAATGGACATAAATTCGTTAGAAAACATTCAGCGTAGGATGACTAAATTAATACATAGCATTAGAAATCTTCCTTATGAAGAAAGATTGAAGACTCTTAAGTTACATTCACTTGTTAGACGAAGAATGAGGGGAGACCTGATCGAAGTGTATAAGTGGAAGATAGGTATTAATAAAGGGGATATTAATAAGGTCTTGAGGATGTCTCTCCAAGAGAGAACCCGCAGTAATGGATTTAAATTAGATAAGTTTAGATTTAGAAAGGACATAGGAAAGTATTGGTTTGGAAGTAGGGTAGTTGATGAGTGGAACAGTCTACCTAGTTGGGTTATTGAGGCTGGGACTTTGGGTAGTTTCAAATCTAGGTTGGATAAGTACATGAGTGGGAGGGGTTGGATTTGAGTGGGACTTTCACATCAGAGCTTATTTCTTGGGTGGCATTGAAAATTGGGTTGGGCAAATGTTTTGTTAGTGGGATGAATTGTTAAGGACCTGCCTAGTATGGGCCAGCAGGCCTCCTGCAGTGTTCCTCCTTTCTTATGTTCTTATGTTCTTGTGGCACTGTCTTCATTGAACATCATATTGTTCTCTGTTGCCCATTGGACAACTTTGTTTATATCTTCATGGAGATTTGCCGTGTCCTCAGTGGATAACACTCTCATGCAGATCCTAGTATCGTCTGCAAAGGATATTACAGTGCTATGGTTTGTATCTCTGTCTATGTCTGAAATGAGGATGAGGAACAAGATAGGGGCGACTACTGTGCCTTGTGGAACAGAGCTCTTCACTATGGTAGCTTCCGATTTAACTCTGTTTACCACTACTCTTTGTGTTCGATTTGTTAGAAAGTTGAAGATCCATCTGCCTACTTTTCCTTTAATTCCTTTAGCACGTATTTTGTGCACTGTTACACCATGATCGCACTTGTCAAAGGCTTTTGCAAAGTCTGTGTATGTTACATGTGCATTCTGATTTTCTTCCAGTGCATCCAAGACGATACCACAGTGATCCAGTAGTTGCGAGAGGCAGGAACGACCTGCCATGAACCCATGTTGCCCTGGATTGTGCAATTGTTGGGAGTCCAGGTGGTTTGCAATCCTGTTTCAAAGAACGCTTTCAAAATATTTTATGATGTGGGGCGTTAAAGCTATTGGTCTATAGTTCTTAGCAATTACTTTGCTGCCACCTTTATGGAGTGGGGCTATAACCATTGTTTTTAGTGACTGTGGAAGCTCACCAGTGTCTAAGCTCCTTCTCCATAGTATAGTTAGGGGTTTCTTGTAGTTCTTAATGAACACAGAGTTCCATGAGTCATGCTCCTGGGGCTTTCTCAAAGTCAAGTGGAGTTATGGGTTATGTCAGAAATTTGGCATACGTTGACAGGATTTTGAGGCTCATTCATGAATAATATTATTTGGATTGTCGATCTTTAGATTGATTAGTGGCTCACTGGACACAGAGTAATATTGAGATTTCAGTATCTCACTCATTTCTTTGTTGCCATCTGTGTGGGAGCCATCTTGTCTGAGCAGGGGTCCTATACTAGTTGTGGTTTTTGCCTTGTTTTTGGCACATGAAAAGAAATATATCGAATTTCTTTCAATTTCACTTATCGCTTTTAGCACCTCTTGTCTCTGGAAATATAACCCCACTCGGTACATCATCAGATGCAGCATTCTCCACCTGACCTCAACATTCTGAACCTGACTATAAATACTCGCGTACCTTCCACCCCAGGTTTGTGACTTGAAAAAGCCCACAGTGTGGGCGAAACGTTGTCAAAGGATCACATTATACTGCATATGTGTTTATATTTCCATTGTGTCGGTATTTTATACCATTTATTTCCACCTCTTGTCTCTCCTGGATCCTGTATGAGTCCTTTAACTTTAACTTTTCCACTTCCTTGGTTAGCGTTTCCTTCCGTGTTTCAGATAATCTAGCATTCTTGAGGAGCTCGGTGATTCTTCACCTTCTCCTGTAGAGGGAGCGTCTCTCTCTCTCTCCAGCTTACTTCTTCTCTTCTTTTTTCTTAAGGAAATATGGTTTAAACATACTTCAGCTACCAGAAAATTACTCTTTTCAAGGCGCTGATTAGGGTCCATATTATTTAAGATATCTTCTCAATGTGTTTCATTTAGGACATAGTTCACCTGGTCCCAGCTGATGTTCTTGTTGTTGAAGTTAAATTTGGTGAAGGTACCCTCACAGCTGTATTCATTTTGCTGATCAGGATCCCTCTGCATGTAAGTCTGGACTTCGATTAGATTTTGATCAGACTTAGTTGTTTTTATACTGTTATGTTTCTTACCAGGTCCTCGTTATATATGAAAATAAGGTCAAATGAGTTCTCCAGTCTTGCTGGCGCCACCATCTGCTGACTTAGGGTGTATTTATTGCAGAAATATAGCAGCTCATGTGTAAGTGACATCTGAGCTGCCTCCAGGGGTTATGTCTGCTACAACAAATGGAATGAGCTCAATGAAGAAGGATTGTGGAAGGCTACGTACAGAGTTTCAAGAGCAAGCACGATAGGGACAATGAGGATAGAAGGAGTAAATCTGGCAAGCGGCAAGTTGAGAGGCAGGACAAGAAGCCAAGACTCATCTCCTACAACCACATACATGCATAGGTACATGAATATCCACTAGGAATTTTTATTGACCTAAGAAAAGCTTTTGACACAGTAGACCACGACATCCTACTCCACAAACTTGATCATTACGGTATAAGAGGCCATGCACTTGCTTATTTCAAATCTTACATTACTAATAGGTATCAGTATGTCACCATTAAAGACACAGCATCAGCAACACGGCCAATTGATACTGGAGTTCCGCAGGGAAGTGTCCTTGGTCCCCTGCTCTTCCTCATATACATCAATGACTTTCCAAACGTATCCCAACACCTGAAACCCATTCTCTTTGCTGACGACACGACTTATGTCATCTCTCACCCTAATCTTGCCACCCTCAACACCATTGTGAATGAGGAGCTGATCAAATTATCGACTTGGATGACAGCCAATAAACTTACGCTTAACACTGACAAAACCTACTATATTTTGTTTGGTAGCAGAGCAGGAGATGCACAAATTAACATTAAGATTGACAACACTCTAATTACCAGAAATAATGGGGGCAAATTCTAGGCTTATACCTTGACAACAACCTGAATTTCAGCACCCATATCCAGCATATAACCAAAAAAGTATCCAAAACGGTTGGGATCCTCTCCAAGATACGATACTACGTGCCGCAAAATGCCCTTCTCACACTATACCACTCACTTATTTATCCATACCTCACCTATGCTATTTGTGCTTGGGGATCAACTGCAGCAACACACCTAAAGCCAATAATAACCCAACAAAAAGCTGCAGTAAGAATAATCACTAAATCCCATCCCTGGCAACACACCCCCCCACTCTTCATAAACCTAAACTTACTCCCTGTTCAGCACATCCACACTTACTACTGTGCAATCTACATCTACAGGGCCTTAAACTCTAATATCAACCTTGACCTAAAACGCTTTCTTGATAGTTGTGACAGAACCCACAGGCATAACACCAGACACAAACATCTCTACGACATTCCCCTTGTCCGACTAAACCTTTACAAAAATTCAATGTATGTCAAAGGCCCTAAAATCTGGAATACCCTACCTGAGAACTCTAGAACTGCAGACACATTCATCACCTTCAAAACTACCATTAGAAAACATCTTATCTCCCTGATACACCCCGTCAACTAACTACACGAATACCACCTGGTGGTTCACACTTACACTCACTCACTCATTTGACCATAAACAGAAATATTAATCTCAATCTTAAAATAATGAATCCTGTGATACTCCAATACTGAAACTATGTACTGTGCCAAAACAAAAGCATTCACATTGCTAAACTCACAAACTAGTATTTAGTCACTTAGCCATAATACCAACTTACCTCATAATTTGTAATATTTTACAATTAAGAATAAAACTAAGTCTGCCCGAAATGCCTAGCCATGCTAAGCGTTCTAGTGGTACACTCTGTAATCACTATTTTACAACATGTAAACCACACAATAACCAAATTTCTGTAAAATCAACATTGTAATCCTTATAGAGAATAAACATTGAATTTGAATTTGAATTAAATCAAAGTTCTTCGGATAGCAATGACACTACTACTAGTGCAACAGGGAACGTGTTATGATAAGAATCTAAAATTATATAGCCGATTAATTGGTAAATACAGTGCATACTGACTTACAAAGTTTGTGGAGATATAGTAATGCTAGAGAAAATACCTTTGAGAAAAATATGTAGAGCATAGCAGCAGGAACCAGAAATTATCTGAACCGTGAAAGAACTGAGCACAGGAATAATTAGTCGTGACATGTCACTACGGATTCTGGAACAAGCAGCAGAAATATTAAGTTGTCCTACAGTAATTACCTGCAACAAGTAACTGGTGACTGGGCAATTGACAAACATTACAAAAAAAGGCTTATGTTTTCACCTTGTTTTTAAAAAGTACACAGGAAGCCCTGGACTATAGTTGACAAATATTAAAATATCTGGAAGGGATAGATGGAGTATATAGACAAGAGAGGGTTTTCAGATAATTTTTTTCAAGCGAGAAATCTTGCCTAAGAAAGCTGGGGGAATTGCGTATTGTAAAGCTGGGGGAATTGCGTATTGCAAAGCTGGGGGGATTGCGCATTACTATGCTGAGAGGATTGCATATTTCTGGATAAAAAATAAAAGATCCATTTAATAAAACAGGTAGAAATAAAGAGAAAAGTGTTTCAGTGAATCAGTGTCTGACTGGCAAGGCACTGAGAGGAAGTAGCACTGAAGAAAGAAGTCTCAAGAAAGTCGATTGCATTCACGGGGAAGGGCTAAATCCTTAGGGATCATACAACGCCTAAGGAATGAGATTCAATAATTTCAGTGAGACTGATACATGGACAATATATACAGTATGAGCAGCTCTCAGCTATTGTGCTCTCCCAGTTCCGTTGGAACAGACGAGTGTAACAAGTTTGGTACTTCAAGGATCGGTTTGGGATCTCTGTAAAGAAAAGACGTTGAAAAGTAAGCTTTTATTAGGACAGCATTTATCTCTGTGTTGAGCTTTATCAAGCATAGCATGATAAATGTGTTTTTAATTCTTCATTATGGGCGGCAGTACTCAATTTGGATCCGCTGGGGCCTCGTCTGTTTCTGATTGGACTCAATTATGTCCATGTTTGGAAATATAAACACAAATGCAGTATAATGTGATCCTTTATTGACTACGTTTCGCCCACACAGTGGGCTTTTTCAAGTCACAAGCCCACTGTGTGGGCGAAACGTAGTCAATAAAGGATCACATTATACTGCATTTGTGTTTATATTTCCATTGTGTCGGTATTTTATACCATTTATTTCCATTATGTCCATGTTTGTTGACTACGTAAAATTTGTGAAATGAATCAAGGAAACTGAGGTGGTAATCTTAACAGAGGGAGACTAGACAAGCTTCAGGTCCAGAGAGACAAAGGATTGCTAAAGTTCAGTCTGAATTGATGCGAGGATACGAGGAGTAAGTAGGGAAAAGAAATTCAGAAATAAAGTATAGTTTAGAGTGATAGAGATGAAGAAAATATAAGTTAGAATTATTTTGACAAATTTATCAGCAGAACTGCAACTAAATTTTAAAGCATAGGAAGCAAGCATGAAAATGGCAAATTCTGAAGCAGCCTTTAAAAGTGTAAACAAATGACCATATAAGATTCTAAACACGAAGGATGAAGGACGTTAGATAAAGGGGTGTTAGGTAAGACACATATGCAACAGTTAGGTATCTTTATTTCGAAACGTTTCGCCTACACAGTAGGCTTCTTCAGTCGAGTACAGAAAAGTTGATAGAAGCAGAAGATACTTGAAGACGATGTAATCAGTCCATCACCCTTAAAGTTTTGAGGTGGTCAGTCCCTCAAAACTTTAAGGGTGATGGACTGATTACATCGTCTTCAAGTATCTTCTGCTTCTATCAACTTTTCTGTACTCGACTGAAGAAGCCTACTGTGTAGGCGAAACGTTTCGAAATAAAGATACCTAACTGTTGCATATGTGTCTTACCTAACAATCTGTCGGTATTTTTTACCATTTTAATGTTCAGATAAAGGGCTGGATGAAACCAAGTGGTAGGAGGGAAAGGAGAGCTAGGAAGAGGAGTGAAGGAATCAGGAAGAAAGGAGGGGCACAGGAGGTACAAGGCCCCGCTGGGTCTGAACTCCACAGGTCTCCCT
>NC_091297.1:32317378-32364878 GCF_038502225.1 Cherax quadricarinatus | reverse complement strand
TGGTGGTCGACACACGCTGGTTGTGTGAGATGGTGTCGACACACGCTGGTTGTGTGTGGTGGTGATCGACACACGCTGGTTGTATGAGGTGGTGATCGACACACGCTGGTTGTATGAGGTGGTGATCGACACACGCTGGTTGTATGAGGTGGTGATCGACACACGCTGGTTGTGTGTGGTGGTAGACACAGGCTGGTTGTGTGAGGTGGTGGTAGACACACGCTGGTTGTATGAGGTGGTGATGGACACACGCTGGTTGTATGAGGTGGTGATCGACACACGGTGGTTGTATGAGGTGGTGATCGACACACGGTGGTTGTATGAGGTGGTGATCGACACACGCTGGTTGTATGAGGTGGTGATCGACACACGCTGGTTGTATGAGGTGGTGATCGACACACGCTGGTTGTGTTAGGACTCGGTGTGGTCCAACTACGGGACTGTGGGCCACAAGTGGCACGCGGGTGGATTTTTTGTGTCCCGCGAGCACTCGTATTAATATATTGATTTACAGAATTTTCTTCATCAAAAAAACATTAAAGTATCTGCAACGCATAGGCTATGTATGAAAAATAATACTAGGTTACTAGAATGACGGTGATATAGTAGAGAATCCCACTCCATGACCACGATCAGTACAGAGTGGGAATGTGTCCTGTACACGTGTACCTGTATTGTAATATGTGGTGCAAGAGATGTACCCGGCAGTAATGTGGGGTTAGTTGGCTTGTTAAAGGAAAATCGAGTTGATTGTATGACACTAGACTGCATTATCCACCATGAAACATTATGTGGCAGAGTATTAGAGATGAGTGATGTCATGCAGAGTGTTGTCAGCATAGTGAATTGAAGAAGAGACGGTAGTAAGTCAGAGACACAAAATTTATATTTTTCCTTGAACTGAATGCAGAATTTAATGACCTACCACTGCACTCAAGTATCAAGTGGCTGAGTACTGGAAAAATGCTCCAACATTTTCTTGCTCTTTGGAAAGATATCCTTCTATTTCTTTAAAATGAGCAGCTGAGCAATACCCAGGTGTACCAAACTTAGCTGCAAGACAAAGACTTTCTTTGCACCGTAGCATTCATAACAGACATGAAAGCTTACTTGAATGTGCTGAACCTGAGCTTACAAGACAAAATATTTCTCAACTAGCTGAGCACATTGCATCCACAAGAAGCTGCAGCTATTCAATGTGCAAGAATTATCTTGCACACTTCTTGTCGTGACTTATGGCAGGTGATACTGAGTCCGACTTTTCATGTTTTGTCAGAAAAATGAAATTTTATCTAAGTGTGAGAAAAGATTTTGAGGCTTGGAAAAGCTTAAACCTAGTCTCCTTTTATTTAACAGCCCCGTGGAAGTTAATGTGGAGACAGTTGCCGGAACTTCAGCTTGAATTGTGTGAACTGCAGTCTGACCCATTGTTGCTTGCAAAGAGAAATGAAAATCGGAGAGTTTCTCTATGTTGCCCTCCAAGGACAGATTCCCCAAGCTTGGAGACTTTGCACTAAAGCTGTACTTAGTGTTCGGTAGTACATATATGTGAAAGTACGTTTTCTACCATAATGCAAGTAAAATCTGAGACCAAAAACCATTAGGAAATGAAACACTGGACTAGTGTCTTCGACTTGCCAATACCAACATCGGAATCCATAGGGAGACTGTTGAAGGAAAAGTCTCGACCCAAACATCTCACTGGTAATTAAGAATATGAGTATCATTATTTCTGTATAAATTCAAAGTTTTTAAAGAAATTCTTTTTTGTTTCTTTACCTGCAGACCCTATCTAGCGTCTTTGTATCACTAAATATCATACAATATTTTATCTTAGTATAGGCCTTAGGTTATATATATATATATATATATATATATATATATATATATATATATATATATGCTGGGGATCCTCATCCTCAGAGAAATGAATAAACTTGCACCAGAGAAAACTCTAGGTTCTTCCTGGAGCTGATTGAATATTGTTTTCTCATAACACCCCCTATAATCTATTTTTCTATGTAGACTTTATTTAAAGACAGAACACAATGACAAAAATACAATAAGGAGTAGAACAACATAGATAACAATTCAGAGCTACGTCTCTAATACTTCGTCCAGCTCCCAAGTGGGCCGTGTGCCCAGAATGCTGCAGGCATTTCGACTCTGGATCGCAACACTGAGTCTCTGAAAGAGAAAGCTGGCAGCCCTGTGACCCTTGGTTTGTATGATGAGTTTTTCACCCAGCTATTTGAGGAACTTCAGAGCGCACTTGCCCCATTCTCCAAGGGTCTCCGACCCTATTGGGATGAAGTTATGGCTAGGCGGAAGGCCTTCATATTCGCAGGTCTTCTGGGTCTCCCTGTAGCTGGCAGCTCCACCCCCTTCAGCTACGGAGTATGGCAACTAGGTGTTTGCCATTATGGCGGCACAGGTGTAGTCCTAGGCAATCTGCTTACCATCCTTCCGGGGTAGTATTGTGGGTTCCGGTTGAGCTGCGCAACGGGCTGTGGCAAGGCTTCTCTTTATGATGTTGACCTCTGATGTGTGACACAGGAGACCATGAAGTCCGAATTGATCAGCCGTCGCCCTGCCGCAAATACACCTATGTTCGGTGAGTATGGGGGCAGCTAGGCGAAGAGCAACACCAATCTGAATGGCGTGTGAATCGAGTCGAGTGCCCAGAGAGGAATTGGGAACAGCTAGAAGGAAATCTCCTGAATGTGGTGCCTTCACCGCTTGGAGACGAGCTTTGACAAGGAGAGCAGGAAGGGTATATATAGGCAGGAGGTAATAGTAGTAGTAGTGGTGGAGGTGGAAGGAAGTAGTAGTGGGGAGGTAGTAAGAGGAGGAGAAGCCAGTCAAATACTAAGAAAGAGGAGCACTGCAAGGGAGTTAGGTGCCCACAGAGGGTAAGAGCAAGAGCACCGAAGGAGGGGGGAAATAAATAAATTAAAGAAGGAACAAATACACAGGGCAGAAGAAAGTCAACCAAAAGGAGAAAAAGGAAGAAGGAAAGGGGAAGAGGGAGAAGAAAAAAAAGGAGGAATCAGGTTAGGTCACTGGTGTTCTGAAGTTTGGAGCATTTTACTATGTAGTGGGAAAGGAAGGCATCTACAGAGACGAAGCCACGCCTAAGATTCATACAAGGAAAGTTGTATATAATGGAGGATTCAGCCAGACGGTGACTGTTAAAGTTGGAAGTAGGGAAGACAGTTTTAGCAGAAGACCAGTCAATAGGATGGCTGTGATCTCTGACGTGACAGAAGAGAGCATTGTTAGTGTCGGCAAGCCTAACATTACTTTTGTGCTCCCTAAGTCTGTCAGAAAGAGATCGGCCAGTTTCTCCAAAGTATTGTAGATGAAGATTGATGGACTGACCACATGACTCAAGGCTGAGGGACTGATTACCTCATTCTCCTCCTGTTCTTCAAGATTCTTCCTTGTATGGACTGATGAAGCCACTGTGTGGCGAAACGTTTCCTCAATAAAGATACCCAGGAGTTGCACATGTCTAATTTGTTCTCGAAAGTATTGAATAGGACAGGAGGAACAAGAAATAGAGTAGACATCAGAAGCATCTGTAGAGGGAGGAGATGTATGAACGAGATTAGTGCGAAAAGTGTTAGTCTGGCAGAAAGTAAGTTTGATGTCTAAGAAACGGGGAGAGTTGTTGAGATTAGAAAGACCGGAAATGTAGGGAAGGCAGAAGACAGAAGAGTTCCCAGGAGTAGAGTCTGGGAGAGAAGAAATTACGTTTAGCATGTGAGAAGGCAGAGTCTATGAAATGGGAAGCGTAGCCAAGACGGGAAAATAAGTTATGAAGAGTGGAAATTTCTGATTGAAGGAACTGAGGATCACATATGCGGAGAGCATGGAGAAAGGGGGAGGTAAGAACACTTTTCTTGATAGAGGAAGCATGATAAGAAAAATAGTGAATGTACATGCCACTGTACATAGGTTTGCGGTAAACGGAAAAGGCAAAACCTGTATCTGAGTGGTTGACATAAACATCAAGGAAAGGAAGCTTTAAACTTAATGCAAGGGGCAAGATTATTAAGAGCATCAAGAAATGGTTGGAAGAGACAAGAGTCATAAGGCCACAGAGCAAAGATGTCATCTACATAGCAGTCAGAGTGAAGGGCGCACATCGATAGTAGGAAGAGCAGTCTCGAAGTATTTCATGTGAAGATTAGCAAGGACAGGAGAGAGAGGGGAGCCCATAACGACACTGAAGGTTTGAGAATAATATTTCCTTTGGAAGGAAAATGAATTAGAGTCCACACAGAGGTGGATAAGATCAAGAAATACATCAGTAGGTATAGGGAGATGAAGAAACCCTTGGAACCCCTCCCACTGGGAGGGGTGCATGATCCCATTGCTGATCTTCCAGTAACAGATTCAGTGCCTTCTTAAAGATTGATCTCAGGAGTCAGTCATATCTGTTGAGTGTTGGTTTGTCAAAAGAGGGTGCACACCTCAGGAAGTGAGTCTTGGCAGAGTAAGACACCTTGTGAGGAGATGCAGGGCATCATGGGCATCAAGATCGCTTATTCTCTCCTCCATTCTCTTCAGGTCATTCAGTTTGTCCTTGAGGATTGTGTCGATGGCCTGATGACCCAGCAGTGCTCCCAAGAGGGTGCTGTTGGTTGGAGTGGTAGTAGAGACTTCAGGGAGGATTGTTAGCACAGCTCTGATTATTTCCTGGTTTGCTGTGATGATTTCACACTTGAAGGGATTGAGGATGAATCCAAAGGCTTCTCCCAGTGTCTTCACCAGTTGTAGGTCCTCTAGCAGGGACTCTTCAGCACCTGCCAGAGTGCCTTCATTCAGGTACCAGACAGTGAGCTCGCTGCGTAGGCTGGAAGTTAGTTCTCTTACTGCCAAGCAGAAGAGAAGTAGAGCGAGTGGATCACCCTGCTAAACGCCCTCTGATGAAGGAATTTAATGTTCGCCAAACAAAAGAATTGAGGGTTTGCTGTACCCAGCTGAAATAAAGGAAAAAAGACTGGGGAGCCAATCCCGAACGGCTGGCAAGACCACATCTTTTTTCACCATATATAAGGCATTTCTAAAATCAAGTTTGACTATGGCCTTGTGTTCTGGTAAGTCCCTGATGTAGGTCCTTGCCGCACGAGCTGCGGCTTCACTGCCTTGAGAGATACCAAAGCCCAGTTGGTGTGGCTGGAGTAAACGCAGCTTCTGGGCGAATGTTTCTTACTGCTGCTTTGGCAACGAGACGGCAAAGAGTGTTACCAACAGCAATGGGTCTGATACCCCTATCCTTCTTCTTCAAAGCACATAATGAGCCTACAAAAAGGAAAGGTTTAATTTCTTCTGGAATCCACCCAGCCAAGCAGTTGTTGACGAAGGTTGTTAACTCGGAGAGAAGAATTGATGCAGATGTGCCAGGTACTGAATTTACCATCCGTTTGAGGAGTTGTGGTCGAATTCCAGTGTAACCTCCTGCAGATACTGCTGGAAATGACTCTGTCTCCTTATAAACTTCTGATTCTGGCAAAATTAATTGTTCAGTGATGAGGTCTTCCTCAGGGTTGTTGTTGACGACTATGATGTCCCTTGTTTGATGCTTGTTTCTTAGTGCTTGGGCTGTGGCCTCATCTTTGGGAGCAGCAGTGTTGTTACTTGTAATTATTCTGATTGCTACCACTGTATTACCTTCTTCGATTTTTTGCTAACCTGTGCGCAAATTTTCTCGTTTTCAGTGGAATTTTTCTTGGGTCTACCTCTGTGATTCCTAAGATGATGGGGCAGAGGGACACAATAATCTGTTCTTGGGTAGTTGCGCACTGCCTTGATGACTGATGTGGTTAGCAGTTTGCCTCATCTTTCACGAACTGCAAGACAGACATTGCCGAACAGGAGTAGGTTGTGCCATGATTCAATGGTGCCTCAGGCTTTAAAGTTGGTGGAACCTCCATTCACCTGCTTAAGAAGGTCTGTGAACTGCTGCATATGGACAAGCCACTTGATGAATGTGGGATAGGGTACTGCTAGCAGTGGATTTGAATGCCATCAGAAGATCTTCGCAGGTGAGGAAGTTGGCATTTGAACTGTCATCTGCCTGTGGAAGCTGTGGGCTGCTCTCTGCTGGGCATATGTGATCCAGCACACCCACTGTGTGCACGAATAAGGCCGTTCCTGTTGAGTGCCCGATACTCTCCACTCAAATGAAACCAAGAAACAAGTGGTTCTGAATCATTTATCAAACTGCGGCAGGCCAGGGTTCGACCCCACGACACATTGTCCTGCCTCAAGAGACCACACAATAACTTGAGCCAAGCAAACTAGGCTTGTTTCATGTTGTGGGGACATTCGTGACAGTGGTATACCTGGAGTCTACTTGGAGGGTATTTCGGGGATCTACGCTCCCACAGCCCGGTCCACAACCAGGCCTCCCAGTGGATCAGGGACTGATCAACCAGGCTGTTACTGCTGGCCATAAGTAGTCCAACGTACGAACCACAGCCCGGCTGATCCGGCACTGACTTTAAGTGTCTGTCCAGCTCCCTCTTGAAAGCAACCAGGGGCCTACTGGTAATTCCCCTTATGCATGGTGGGAAGCTGTTGAATAGTCTTGGGCCCCGGACACTTATGGTGTTTTCTCTTTGTAAATGGCGCCCCTACTTTTCACTGGGGGTATTTTGCACTGCCTGCCCAGTCTTATACTTTCGTAGGGAATGATTTCTGTGTACAGATCCAGGACCATTCCATCTAGGTTTTCCCAAGTGTAGATTATGATATATCTCTCTCGCCTACATTCCAGCAAGTACAAGTCAAGTGCTTCCAAGTGTTCCCAGTAATTGAGGTTTTTGATAGAACTTATATGTGCAGTGAAGGATCTCTGTACACTCTTTAGATCTGCAATTACACCTGCTTTGATTGGAGATGTTAATGTACAGCAGTATTCCAGCCTAGAGAGAACAAGTGATTTGAAAAAGATCATCATTGGTTTGGAATCTCTTGTTTTGAACGTTCTCATGATTCATCCTATAATTTTCTTTGCGGTTGTGATCGTGGCGCTGTTGTGATCCTTGAAAGTGAGATCCTCAGACATTACCACTCCCAGGTCCCTCACATTTTTTCGCTCTATTGTATGATAAGAGTTTGTAGTATAATCAGTTCTAGTTATTATCTCCTCCAGTTTCCCATGACGGAGTAGTTGGAATTTATCTTCACTGAACATCATATTGTTTTCCGTTGCCCACTGGAAAACTTGGTTTGTATCTTCTTGGAGGTTAACTGTGTCCTCAATAGATGACAGTCTCATGCAGATCCTAGTATCATCTGCAAAAGATGACACGGTGCTGTAGATTACATCTCTGTCTATGTCTGATATGCAGATGAGATAGAGGATTTAGGGGAACACTGTGCCTTGTGGAAGAGAGTTCTTCATTATGGCAGCTTCCGATTTAACTGTTGACCAGTCCTTTGTGTTCGATTGGTTAGAAAGTTGAAGATCCATCTCCCCACTTCACCAGTTATTCCTTTAGCACGTATTTTTTGCGCAATTACGCCATGAACGCATTTTTCAAAGGCTTTTGCGACGTCTGTGTATATTATATCTATATTCTGTTTTTCTTCCAGTGCATCCAAGGCCATATCAAAGTGATCCAGTAGTTGCGAGAGGAAGGAGTGTCCTGTTCTGAACCCATGTTGCCCTGGTTTCTGCAGTTTTTGGGAATCCAAGTGGTTTGCAATCGTGCTTTTTAGCACTCTTTCAAAGATTTTCATGATGTGGGACGTGAACGATATTGGTCTATAGCTCTTAGCTACTGCTTTGCTGCCACCTTTATGGAGTGGGGCTATATCTGTTGTGTTTAGTGACTGGAATTTCACCCATGTCTAAGCTCCTTCTCCATAGCATACTTAGGGCATGCGAAAGGGGTTTCTTGCAGTTTTTAATGAACACAGAGTTCTACAAATCTGGGACTGGGGTTCGGTGCATGGGCATGTTGTCAATGGTTTTCTCAAAGTCTATCGGAGTTAGGGCGATGTCGGAAATTTGACATACATTGATGGAGTTTTGAAGCTCATTCGTGAAAAAAATAATTTGGATTGTCGATCTTAAGACTGATTACTGGCTTGCTAAACACAGTCGTATTTGGATTTCAGTATCACACTCATTTCTTTGTTGTCATCTGTGTAAGTCCTGTCTTGTCTGAGCAGGGGTCCGATACTAGACGTGGTATTTGCCTTGCTTTTGGGAAAAGAAAAGAAATATTTCGAATTTCTTTCAATTTCACTAATCGCTTTTAGCTCCTCTTGCCTCTCCTGGGTCCTGTATGAGTCCTTTAACTTAGGTTCTATATTTTCCACTTCCCTGGTCAGTGCTTCCTACCGTGTATGCTCAAGGATTAATTTCAGCCTCCTATTTGAATATCCACCTCAACAAGCAGACTATATAGCAATGAAACCAGGAAACAAGTGTTTTGAATCATTTACCAAACCGTGGCAGGCCAGGGTTCGACCCCACGACACACTGTCCCACCTCAAGAGACCACACAATGTATATGTCATCTTATCCACTCGACCATCGATCCTACAAACAACATGAGCCTAGCAAAGTAGGATTGTTTCACGTTGCGAGGACACTCCTGGCAGTGGTATGCTCAAGGATTAATTTCAGCCTCCTCCTGTTTGAATACCCGTTAGGCTCATGTTTGCAGGATCGATGGCGGAGTGGATAAGGTAACATGTATATTGTGTGGTTTCTTGAGGCGGGACAGTGTGTCGTGGGGACAATCGCTGGCCTGCTGCAGTTTGGTAACCAATTCAAAACCACTTGTTTCGTGGTTTCATTGCTATATAAACTGATTGCTGAGGTGGGTATTCAAACAAGAGGAGGCTGAAATTAAACCTTGAGCATACCACTGCCACGAGTGTTGTCGGAACATGAAACAAGCCTAGTTCGCTAGGCTCATGTTGTTTGTAGGATTGATGGTGGAGTGGATAAGGTGACTTGTATATTGTGTGGTCTCTTGAGGCGGGACATTGTGTCGTGAGGTCGAATCCTGGCCTGCCTCAGTTTGGTAAATGATGTATATATATATATATATATATATATATATATATATATATATATATATATATATATATATATATATATATATATATATATATATAATGTACAGAACAACCACTGTGAAGAAATAGTGAATTCCAAGTGCTTTCGTGACTTCTCACATTATCAAGGAAATACAAAAAGCAAAACATCAACAGGAAGGCATATAACGGGGCAAGACTACACCTCACCAACACATCACAACAACAAAACTACACCTCACAGTCGCGTGACAACACCCGACTCTGTGAAACACACCTGATACTCTATCCAAGCATTAAGATTTTTTACTTGTCTAATGTATCATTAAATTCTTCCCAAATTTTATTAATTATAAATGATTCCAATTTATATAAACCAAAAAAAATATTCATATTATTTTTGAAACTGCTTTTTATGAAACATGATTCTATTATATTCCTGTCGACCATGGACTTGCTTGATGCAACTTTCTCAGCTTTTTGAAAATCAATGGGATGGTTAAAATCTCTCCCATGAATAAATAGAGCATTAAAATCTTGTTAAGTTCTAATGCTATATTTAAGTTGTTTTAATTTTAGTTCGAGAGGTTTACCAGTTTTACCATATCAGGTGTGAACAGTATTTACGTAAGGCTAAAGAGGTTTTTGTGGCATTTTTGGATTTGGAAAAGGCGTATGACAAAGTGGATAGGGAGGCAATGTGGCAGATGTTGCAGGTGAATGGTATAGGAAGTAGGTTACTGAAAGCAGTGAACAGGTTTTACGAGGATAGTGAGGCTCAAGTTAGAGTATGTAGGAAAGAGGATGTGTGATGTCACCGTGGTTGTTCAATATATTTATAGATAGGGTTGTAAGAGAAGTGAATGCGAGGGTCTTGGCATGAGGTTAAAGATAAAGATAAAGGTAAAGAGTTAAAAGATAAAGAATCAAACACAAAGTGGGAGTTGTCACAGTTGCTTTTTGCTGATGACACTGTGCTCTTGGGAGATCATGAAGAGAAGTTGCAGAGGTTGATGGATGAATTTGGTAGGGCATGTAAAAGAAGAAAATTGAAAGTGAATATAGGAAAGAGTAAGGTTATGAGGATAAAAAGATTAGGTGACGAAAGACTGGATATCAGATTGGAGGGAGACAGTATGGAGGAGGTGAATGTATTCAGATATTTGGGAGTGGACGTGTTAGCAGATGGGTCGATGAAAGATGAGGTGAATCATAGAATTGATGAGGGGAAAAGGGTGAGCAGTGCACTTAGGAGTCTGTGGAGACAAAGAACTTTGTCCTTGGAAGCAAAGAGGGGAATGTATGAGAGTATAGTTTTACCAACGCTCTTATTGGGGTGTGAAGCATGGGTGATGAATGTTGCAGCGAGGAGAAGGCTGGAGGCAGTGGAGACATCATGTCTGAGGGCAATGTGTGGTGTGAATATAATGCAGAGAATTCGTAGTTTGGAAGTTAGAAGGAGATGCGAGATTGCCAAAACTGTTGTCCAGAGGGCTGAGGAAGGGTTGTTGAGGTGGTTCGGACATGTAGAGAGAATGGAACGAAACAGAATGACTTCGAGAGTGTACGAATCTGTAGTGGAAGGAAGGCGGGGTAGGGGTCGGCCTAGGAAAGGTTGCAGAGAGGGGTAAAGGAGGTCTTGTTTGTGAGGGGATTGGACTTCCAGCAAGCATGCGTGAGCGTTTTTGATAGGAGTGAATGGAGACAAATGGTTTTTTTAATACTTTATGTGCTGTTGGAGTGTGAGCAAAGTAACATTTGTGAAGGGATTCAGGGAAACCGGCAAGCCGGACTTGAGTCCTGGAGATGAGAAGTACAGTGTCTGCACTCTGAAGGAAGGGTATTAATGTTACAGTTTTATAACTGTAGTGTAAAGCACCCTTCTGGCAAGACAGTGATGGAGTGAATGATGATGAAAGTTTTTCTTTTCCGGGCCACCCTGCCTTGGTGATAATCGGCCGATATGTTAATAAAAAAGTGTGTGTATGTGTGTGTGTGTCTGTGTGTGTGTGTCTGTGTGTGTGTGTGTGTGTGTGTGTGTGTATGTGTGTGTGTGTGTATGTGTGTGTATGTATGTGTGTATGTGTGTACTCACCTAATTGTGGTTGCAGGAGTCGAGACTCAGCTCCTGGCCCCGCCTCTTCACTGATCGCTACTAGGTCCTCTCTCTCCCTGCTCCATGAGCTTTATCGAACTCGTCTTAAAGCTATGTATGGTTCCTGCCTCCACTACCTCACTTGCTAGACTATTCCACTTCCTGACAACTCTATGACTGAAGAAATATTTTCTAACATCCCTCTGACTCATCCAAATCTTCAACTTTCAAGTGTGACCCCTTGTTTTTGTGTCCCCTCTCTGGAACATGCTGTCTGTCCACCTTGTCTATTCCATGCGGTATTTTGTATGTAGTTATCATGTCTCTCCTAACCCTCCTCTCCTCCAGTGTCGTCAGGCCTATTTCCTTTATCCTTTCTTCGTAGGACATTCCCCTTAGCTCTGGAACTAACCTTATCGCAAACCTTTGCACTTCCTCTAATTTCTTGACGTGCTTGACGCTGTGTGGGTTCCAAACTGGTGCTGCATGCTCTAGTATGGGCCTGACGTACACGGTGTAGAGTGTCTTGAACGATTCCTTACTAAAGTATCGGAACGGTATTGTCAGGTTTCCAGGCGCCCATATGCTGCAGCAGTTATCTGGTTGATGTGTGCTTCGTGCTGACGTGATGTTAAATTAAATAGTTTAATTCATTTTTTAAAATTTACTGTTGAGTTCGAAGCAAATAACTCATTTCCTTTTCTAGATGTTTTAATTATTAAGGGTATTACAACCCAGGATTCCAAATGGCCTGTTACCCCGGGTGTAATGGGAGCAAATAAACGCAGTAGAAAAAGTTTAGACTTATATTATCCTTCACCAATTTAGAACAGCAATATGTACACTATGTACAGTGATAAGTATAGTGCACTCCACGGTAAGCAAAGCAGAAATAGAAGCCACAAGACAGCAGACCGTGCTTCAACCAGCTCTAGAATGGGAATGACAAGGGCAGACAGGAGAGCGGTACCCACATAACCTCTGCGATTGCCAAAACCATCTTCTTATTGGCTAGAACCTGGTCACTAGTTGAACGACGGGGCCCCATCATCAACTCTTAGCAACCTGGTTCGCTGGTTGGGGGAGATAGCCTGTAAATGAGGGTGTGTACGTGCGCCGAATAAAGGTTACGTACTCTTTGCATGCCACAAAGGGTAACAATGATTTTAAATTTAAAATTTACAGAAAACCTACAAATAACTGTTCCTATGTACACTATTACTCTTAACATCAAGGTAGGATTAAACTGTCGGTTTTCTCATAAATGTTCTTGAGTGGTCCAGAGTTCATACATGAAGAAATATCCAAAATTTATGAAATAGCTAATAATCTAAAATACCCAAGAAACGTAATTGATAAATCTTTTAAAATTGCTAGAAATACTTTTTAAAATCCAAAAAGGGACAATCAGCCTTATTCAACTAAAAATGTGTTGGTTCTCCCTTACCATGAAAACTTGGTTGATATGCCTTCTCTCCCTAAGATTTTTAATATCATGGTTGTATTTAAAAATCTTGATGCAGTATAAAAATTTTTGATAAAGAATTCCCCCCGAAATGCTGACGGATGTGTCTATAAGATTCCTTGTAAAATTTGCGATGAAGTTTATTACGGTCAAACTGGTAAACATGAAATGACATGTATGCCAGGGATGGGGTTCACTTATCCAGGTCAGGTGTGGGTTTTCTTGCTAGCTCAGTTGAGGGTGTTGTTAGGACTTTAAACTAGGACTAGTTGGAGGTATTGGTTTAGAAATGAAAAATAATGAGAGAGACGAGGGTCCTTAAATATATATTACACAAATAGTCATAGTGCTAGGAATAAGATGGGCGAGTTGAGATTAGTTGCTAGTGCAAGTAACATTGATGTATTTGTCTTAACTGAGACGTGGTTCAATACGAAAAATCGGGACATACGTGCTGAATGTCACATACAGGGTTTTAAATTGTTCCAAGTAGATAGAAGTATCGGGAAGGGGGAGTGGGGTGGCACTGTATGTCCGAGATCGCTTGAACTGTTGCATAAACACGGGTATAAAATCTGAAATAACACATACTGAGTCTCTCTGGATAGTATTTTCAGAGGGCATGAAAAATTGATTATAGGTGTGATGTACCGTCCCCCTAACTTAGACAGGGACCAAGGGAGATTACTATGGTAGGAAATTGTTAAGGCTACAATGCACGATAACGTAGTAATTCTAGGGGACTTTAACTTAGTCAGATTGACTGGAATTTCTTGACTGTGAATTTAGAATCTAACGACTTCTTAAAAGTAGTTCAGGATTGTTTTTTGAAGCAGTTTGTGACAGAACCTACAAGGGGAAATAACCTGCTTGATTTGGTTCTGGCAAACAAGGAAACCCTTGTTAATAATTTAGAAATTACAGAGGAACTCGGCGCAAGAGATCATAAATCAATTACCTTTACGTGATTGCCTTCTTCACCAATCTCCCAGTTGATCAAGCCATTGATCTTCTTCGCTGGGTGATTAACGATGATACAGAGTTACCTGTACCCCGCTAAGATTTTGCGAGCCTTGTCGAACTTTTCTCGACGTTCTCCTACGCACTGAGGAAAACAGACTTTCTTTTAAAGTCTACCGGAAACCTACCTACAAGAACTATCTTCTACATTTCTTCTCTCACCATGACACCAGAACTAAAAGAAGGGTAGTTATTGGCTTCTTTCTGAGAGCCTACAGAATTTCCAGTCCGCAGTTCCTCGAAGAAGAATGCACATACATCACCAACTCTTTTAGTTCACTACACTTTCCCCTACACTTCATACGTGACTACAGGAAACGTGCAACACGTATCCTCAACAAGACCAACACCAGTCAAGTTGAAGAAAAGCCTCCAAGTTAGCAACGTTGCCACTAATGTTTCAAAAATGTTTGACAGAAAACTGGCTAAATATCTACCAGCTCTTCAACTACTATTAGGAACCTGATACAAAAACCCAAGCATGATTCTGGCACAAGTATGTGTGGTTGTGTGAGGTGGTAGTAGACACACGTTGGTTGTGTGATGTGGTGGTCGACTCACGCTAGTTGTGTGAGATGGTGGTCGACACACGCTTGTTGTGTGAGGTGGTGGTAGACACAGACTAGTTGTGTGAGATGGTGGTCGACACACGCTGGTTGTGCGAGATGGTGGTCGACACACGCTGGTTGTGTGTGGTGGTACACACAGGCTGGTTGTGTGAGATGGTGGTCGACACACGCTGGTTGTGTGAGATGGTGGTCGACACACGCTGCTTGTGTGAGATAGTGGTTGTGTGAGATGGTGGTCGACACACGCTGGTTGTGTGAGATGGTGGTCGACACACGCAGGTTGAGTGAGATGGTGGTCGACATACGCATGATTCTGGCACAAGTGCAGGAATTTACACTATACCATGTGGGGGATGTGACAAAGTTATATGTAGGGGAAACAGCCAGATCTCTGGACATTAGGATCGCAGAACACAAAAATGCTTGCAGAAATGATGACCGCAAAAACGCATGTGTTCAACATAGGGACGATGTTGGACACCTCATGAAATTCAATGAAGCTAAACTAGTGATTAAAGAAGACGACTTAAGACGGAGAAAATGCATTGAAGCTGCACTAATCGCTGTCAGTAACACTATAAAGCCAAAATCCGGTAGTTACAGTATCTCAAAATTGCTAATCAACAGGATATTACCCATTCTGGAAACTGCTGTTACATGTCAGCAGGTTCCTCTCTAGCCATCCGTCTCACCTCGTTAGTTCCACTACTACTACTACTACCACCTCTACCAAAGTGTCACTTCACCTGACTCCTGCCACTATATATACGCGTTTTCTTAGTTTTCTCTGTATTAGGTCTGAAGAAGCCACTAGTGGCGAAACGTTTCCTTTAATAAATGCCCTGAACTGTACATAAGTGTCTTTTTCCACATCTTGCCGGTATCACCATACCATTTCCTCAAGACAGGAGTGCCTAAGTGCAACAGAAGTTCAGCGGTTTTACTACGGCTTTATACGTTGGTAGGTAAGGCACATAGGCAACAGTTAGGCAATTTTATTCCGAAACGTTTCGCCTACACAGTAGGCTTCTTCAGTCGAATACAGAAAGTAGGCAGGAACATTAGAGATGTGAAGACGATGTAATCAGTCCATCACCCTTAAAGTCGTAGATTTGAGGTTGTCAGTCCCTCAGTCTGGAGAAGTTCAGTTCCATCGTCAGGAACTATCTGAAGATCAAGCGAACGAACGAACGATAGTACAGGTAAGATCCCAAATGGGATGAGCGGGGAAGACGGCACAGACGAAGAATAGTGCTGGAGAGGAGTGTTCTTAGTCGTAGAAATAGAGCCAGGGCTTAAGCCAGCAGCAAAGGCGAACGTGGGACAGATATTGAGAAGAGAAATTCAGGCTCTTCTATTGGGACTCCGGTGGGGTGAGCGGGGAGGACAGGACAGGCAAAGATTAGCGCTAGAGAGGAGTGTAGAATTTGAGCCATGTCTTAACCCTAAAGCTAAGGCAAACGTGGGTCAGAGAATGGTACCTGTCAGAGAATCCAAGGTTATTTGTAAATAGGGTTAGGAGCAGGATCATACAAGGAGTAGAAAAGGTTGTGTTGGTTTGTGGGTCTGCGAATGTCTTCGTCGAGGAGAGAGGTCCAGTAGTCGTGTCGTGTGTGTGTCTCAAGTTTGTCTATCTGTCTGTCACTGAGCGTCTTCCAGTACAGATTCAGCGCAGGGATGTCTAATTGGGCATGGAGAGACTCGCTTGTGGCGAAGTCCTCCCATCTGACATCAAGCACCCAGTGCAGCGCCTTGTTCTGGACACGCTGCAGTTTAAGTAAGTTCGTTTTAGCTGCAAGAGAGAGGGCTAGAGGAGAGTAAGTTATCAGAGGATGTATTAGGGATTTGTAGAGGTGTAGTTTGGTGCGTTGGGAGGCATGTTTTAGCTTGTAGGCGCCCGCAACGGCCTTACTAGCTATTGCATGTCTTGAGTGAATGTGTCCGTGTAAGCGAAGAAGGTAGTCAAGATTAACGCCAAGGACAGTGACAGATTGTGTGATGGGGATGTAAGTGCGGGTGTCAGCTGTTCTGAGCTCGACAGGTAATGGAGGATCACGTTTCCTGTAGTTAAAATATGTAATGCTGGATTTAGCTGCATTGGTTTTGATCCTCTATTTTTGTTCCCAGATGGCTATCCTGTCGACCTAATTTTGTGTTTTGTGTGTAAGTGTATTTATATTGGCATGAGTGATAAGTTGTGTAATGTCGTCTGCATAGGCTAGTGTGATGGAGTTTTGGTATACAGGTGTTGGAATGTCGTTAGTGTATAAAATGTAGAGAGTAGGGGAGAGGACAGATCCCTGGGGTACTCCAGCATTTAGTGTGAAGTAGTCAGAGTAACAGTCTTGGAATTTGATTCTCATGGTACGGCCGTCCAGGAAGTTGCAGAGGAGTTTACGAGTAGTGAGAGGCAGGTTAAAGTTAGTGCAGAGTTTGTACTTGAGCCCTTCGTGCCAGACAGTGTCAAAAGATTTTTCAACGTCTTTTCCAACCATCGCTGTCCTGTTTCTTTGTTTTGTGTTTGTGTGGATGTAGTTGAGAGTGATGTTAATGGCATCCTGTGTGGATCTGTGTGTTCTGAAGCCAAACTGGCCATCAGAAAGTAGAGAATTGTGTTCCAGGTATCTGCGAAGGCGATGATTGATGAGTTTTTCAAAGAGTTTCCTAAAGTTTCGAGGAGGCTGATAGGGCGATAGTTTCTAGGATCAGAGTGATCTTTATTGGGTTTAGGATGGAGGATAGCAGTAGCAGCTTTGAAGAGGGAGGGAAAGTATCCAGAGGCAAGGGAGGCATTGAGGAGGTTTGTGTAGGCAGTAATGATAGAGTCAGGAAGGTGTTTTAGGATAATATGGTTTAGGCCAGAGGCACCAGGGGCCTTGGGAGGAAGGTGTCTGAGGAGAGTTTTAATGTCTGTGTTGATGAAAGGAGTGTCGAGTTCTTGGGAGGAGGTAAGAGAGTCTAGAAGTATGTGGCTATCTGGTGTTGTTTCTTGTGTGTGTGCAGTGTTCCAGTGTTCTATGTTCTGAATGTGTTGAATAACATTAGGGTGAGGTGGGTGAGGGTGGAAGATGTTCTCCCAGATGTGTTTGAAGGTGTTGGTAGCAGCCTGCGGGTCTGAGATGTTTGTGTGTTGTTGTGGGTGATGTGTTTGAATTTGTTTGTGGGAATTGTGCCTGTGATTTTTTTGATAAAGTTCCAGAAGGCTTTAGTGTTTTTAATACACTGTTTGTCCACTTGTATGAGTTGTGGTCAGTGATTGTTGTGGTCTTGGTCTAGGCTGTGTAAAATGTTGTTTCTAAGGTAAGTGAGATCTAATCGGACTTGATTAAATCTACGTGTGTTGTAGAGGAAGCGGTTGTGGTAGCAGACAATTAGTCTTCTTGTTCTGAATGACGGTTTGAAGGAATAACGAGTGGTGTGAGTTTTCTTTGGTATTGCGGTGTTCGCAGCTTGTGTAATGGTGTCCTGGATGAGATCAAGTTGAGTAGCGATGTCAGAGATAGATTTGTTGTTGTAGTCATAGGTGAGGTTAACATTGTCTATGTGTTGTTTGAAAGCATCCCAGTCAGCGTTCTTGTAGGAGAAGGAAGGTGTTGTTGGAATGAGGATAGGGTTGGAGGAGATGTGTAAGATTACTGGGATGTGATCAGAGCCTGCAATAGGGCCAGGTGAGATGTAGTGTTGAAATAGAGAGGTGGCTCGGTTTGCCAGAATGATGTCTGGTTTGCCTTGGCCTGTGTGGTTGTAGAAGGTGTTGAAGTCTGGGCCGAGATTAATTAGGTGTTTATGGTTTGTGAAGTTGAGTAATTGGTGACCAAGTTGGTTGTTACTGATGTGATGAAAGGCTGTGTGTTTGGCATTCATGTCAGCTAGTAGGTATGTTGGTGTGTTGGTGTAGTTGAAGACTAAGGAAAGGTCGTGTATGTTGAGAGTAGTGTTTGGGCGAGCATAGGTGGTGAAAAAGATAAAGGGACCAAGGTGGGTGTGTATTCTGACTGCAAGACAGTGTTGGTGAATAAAAGGGATTGGGAGAAATTCGTGTTTTATGTTGGATTTGACAAGGATGGCAACCCCATCGTGGGGATCATAGGGGGACTGTTGTGCAGTATAACCATAATGGCGGATACGTTGAGGGGCTTTGAGGCAGGTACTGTTTAGCAAAACAATATCTGGCCTCTCTGTTTCAAGGAGCTCGGCCAGTAGGTGTCTAATTGTATAGTAAGAAAGTACGTTGAACTGAATCACTTTAAACATGATTTAATGATTTTGTCATAGCAAAGTTAATGTCGGGGGAGCAGTTTGGATTAAAACCCGTGATAGTGGTGCTGTCATTGGATGTGTGTTTGTAGGTGCTTCGAACCCGTTTCCTGGAGGGGGAGGAAGAGATGGAACTGTTTTTATGTTCTTTGGTCTGTCTGTCAGAAGTTGGGGCAGGTTTAGGTTTGAGTGGATTTTGTCTGGAGGAGGTGGAGTTGGACCTGGATAAAGTTTTGGTTGTGGTGGAGGAATGGGAGAATGTAGATGCAGAGGAAGTGGAAGCTTTGGTAGGGGATGAGGAAGTGGAAGCTATGGTAAGGAATGAGCTTTGGTTGGGGATGAGGAAGTGGGTAAGGAGGTAGGGGGAGGGGTGGTCGTAGCAACAGCAGTAGGGGTGTTGGTGGGGGGGGGTAGAAGTAGTGAAGAGGGGTAGGGGAGGAGGAGAGCTGGTGGGTGTAGGAAGTAGGGGGGTGGGAGAGATGAAGGAGGGAGAGGTTGTAGGAGGCTTAGAAGAGAAGCAGGAAGGAGGGATAATTAAAGAGTGAAGATTGTTAGCAGACAGGATTAGGTTAAGGACATGTGAGTAGTCTGATTGGTAAGCTTGAGAGATTACCATCGCAGAGTGGGCAGCAGTGGCGAGTTGGCAGTTAGTTTTGTAGTCTAGTGTGGGTGTAGGTGTAGAAGAAGTGCTTGCAGTCTGTGTGTTGGTGTTTGAAGTGTGTGGAGTAGGAGAGGTAGACCAAGTGCGTGGAGTAATCCAGGCATTGGGGGTAGGGGAGGAAGGTATGGTAGAGGAGGGAGGTGCAGGGAAGGGGTTGGGGAGGGAGGGAGGTTGGCTAGCTCTGAGGGTGGAGAGAATGTCTTTTCTAGAAGGGCAGGAATTTGCAACTGCAGTGTGTGACCCACCGCAGTTAGAACATTAAAGGGGGAGGTTGCAAGTGTTCCAGAAGTGGCCAGTTGCTGAACATTTGGAGCAGATTTGTGTGGAAGTGCATGAGATTTTGTCGTGGCCGAATTTGTAACATTTCAGACATTGTGTGATGGGGTGAAAGTTTGGAGTAAAGAGAGTGTTTGGAGGAATGCGGATGGTCTTGGCTAGGATTCCTTGATTAAAGAGTGTAGAGGCGTCAGAAGGATTTGAACAGCGGATTTTGAGGATGGTAGAGTTTTCATGTCTGTAAATATCGTCAACAGAGACTTTGTTCTTAATACTAATGTCTTTGATTAAGTCTTCTTTGTCTGTGTCATAGGCAGTCAGGAGAGAATAGTCAACGTGTTTTGCGATCACTGTGCATTTGGCGCGGTGCTCAGGAGTCCAAATAATAGTGAAGCCTGCGTTGAGAAGTTTTTGTCTGGTCTCGCTTGAGGTGTACGTTTCGTAAGAGTGTCTGTCAAGAAGGAGTTTGAAGCCTGAATTGGTTTTAAAGACTTTCAGCTGAGGTGGGCCAGTGATCTGGTACAATAAATTTCCAGGACAGATAGTGGCATGATCAGATTTAGAGTATTTGAGGTCAAGCGAGAAAGAATTGCGTTTGGAAGAGGTAGAGGCAGGGTAGGCCTTAGAGGCAGGAGTAGACATAGTAGAGGCAGGTGTTGGCGGTAGAGGAGGAATGGTAAGGGGGAAGGAAGTGGAAGGCATTGAAGGCATCGTAAATTAGATGTGGCGGCCAAATCTGTGAGAATAATTGGCTAGGCAAGTACGTGTGAAGTAGACACACGTACTTGCCTGGTTATAACTTTAAAGTTTTCTTGTGGAGTCCGTTGCTGGAGGCACAGGACACTGAGGAGGTGAGCTGTAGCTCATCGCTGTCCTGTTTCTTTGTTTTGTGTTTATGTGGATGTAGTTGAGAATGATGTTAATGGCATCCTGTGTGGATGGGTGTGTTCTGAAGCCAAACTGGCCATCAGAAAGTAGAGAGTTATGTTCCAGGTATCTGCGAAGGCGATGGTTGATGAGTTTTTCAAAGAGTTTCCTAAAGTTTCGAGGAGGCTGATAGGGCGATAGTTTCTAGGATCAGAGTGGTCTTTTTTGGGTTTAGGATGGAGGATAGCAGTAGCATCTTTGAAGAGGGAAGGGAAGTATCCAGAGGCAAGGGAGGCATTGAGGAGGTTTGTGTAGGCAGTAATGATAGAGTCAGGAAGGTGTTTTAGGATAATATGGTTTAGGCCAGAGGCACCAGGGGCCTTGGGAGGAAGGTGTCTGAGGAGAGTTTTAACGTCTGTGTTGGTGAAAGGAGTGTCAGTTCTTGGGAGGAGGTAAGAGAGTCCAGGTGGATGTGGCTGTCTGGTGTTGTTTCTTGTGTGTGTGCAGTGTTCCAGTGTTCTATGTTTTGAATGTGTCGAATAACGTTTGGGTGAGGTGGGTGAGGGTGGAAGATGTTCTCCCAGATGTAATGAATGGTTTTGAAAACCGACAAGTTGAAGAATTGAGACACTTATGCAACACATGGGAATCTTTATTGAAGAAACGTTTCGCCACATAGTGGCTTCATCAGTCCAATACAAAGTAGAAATGGGTAAGGAGAGGAGAAATTCGAGGTAATCAGTCCCTCAACCTGGAAACGATGTGTTCAGTCCATCACTCTTGTAGGAAGTGCAGCATAGGGCCAGAGAGGTGGCTTATATACTGCAGTGAGATGAGTTGAAGCAGGAGGAGGCGGGATCACAGTGGGACCTGCCACTAGTGTAAGTAGGTCGTTGTCCAAAGGTTGGGCAAGCGTTGAAGTCTTCGTACCAAGATCCCATGATGTTGCAGTGTCTGACAGATGTGATGAATGGTTTAGAAAACCGACAAGCTGAAGAATTGAGACACGCAACACATGGGAATCTTTATTGAAGAAACGTTTCGCCACACAGTGGCTTCATCAGTCCAATACAAAGTAGAAATGCCCAACCTTTGGACGACGACCTACTTACACTAGTGGCAGGTCCCACTGTGATCCCACCTCCTCCTGCTTCAACTCATCTCACTGCAGTATATAAGCCACCTTTCTGGCCCTATGCTGCACTTCCTACAAGAGTGATGGACTGAACACATCGTTTCCAGGTTAAGGGACTGATTATCTCGAACTTCTCCTCTCCTTAACCATTTCTACTTTGTAATGGACTGATGAAGCCACTGTGTGACGAAACGTTTCTTCAATAAAGATTCCCATGTGTTGCATAAGTGTCTCAATTCTCCCAGATGTGTTTGAGGAAGTTAGTGGCAGCCTGTGGGTCTGAGATGTGTGTGTTGTTGTGGGTGATGTGTTTGAATTTGTTGGTGGGAGTTGTGCCTCTGATTTTCTGATAAAGCTCCAGAAGGCTTTAGTGTTTTTAATACGCTGTTTGTCCGCTTGTTGTATGAGTTGTGACCAGTGATTGTTGTGGTCTTGGTCTAGGCTGTGTAAAATGTTGTTTCTAAGGTAAGTGAGATCTAATCGGACTTGATTAAATCTGTGTGTGTTGTAGAGGAAGCGGTTATGGTAGCAGATAATTAGTCTTCTTGTTCTGATTGAGGGTTTGAAGGAATAACGAGTGGTGTGAGTTTTCTTTGGTATTGCAGTGTTGGCTGCTTGTGTAATGGTGTCCTGGATGAGATCAAGTTGAGTGTCGATGTCAGAGATAGGTTTGTTTTTGTAGTCATAGGTGAGGTTAGTACTGTCTATGTGTGAACATTAAAATGGTATAAAATACCGACAGGTTGTTAGGTAAGACACATATGCAACAGTTAGGTATCTTTATTATGAAACGTTTCGCCTACACAGTAGGCTTCTTCAGTCAAGTACAGAAAAGTTGATAGAAGCAGAAGATACTTGAAGACGATGTAATCAGTCCATCACCCTTAAAGTTTTGAGGTGGTCAGTCCCTCAGTCTGGAGAAGAGCATTGTTCCATAGTATGAAACAAAATGGAGAAGAAGTGACAGGATGGAGCTTTTTATAGCGCCAAGAGGTGAGACGTAGGCCACTAGGAGAGGTAAGAACTCAGATGCTGAGAGGTCAGGTCCCTCTCAAATCCAGCCGCTCTCACTAGTGGAAGTTGTCGAAGTTGATTGCAGGTCTGTACCAAGATACCCTTGTGTTGCAGTGTCTGACAGATTGAACATTAAAATGGTATAAAATACCGACAGGTTGTTAGGTAAGACACATATGCAACAGTTAGGTATCTTTATTATGAAACGTTTCGCCTACACAGTAGGCTTCTTCAGTCAAGTACAGAAAAGTTGATAGAAGCAGAAGATACACTGCAACACAAGGGTATCTTGGTACAGACCTGCAATCAACTTCGACAACTTCCACTAGTGAGAGCGGCTGGATTTGAGAGGGACCTGACCTCTCAGCATCTGAGTTCTTACCTCTCCTAGTGGCCTACGTCTCACCTCTTGGCGCTATAAAAAGCTCCATCCTGTCACTTCTTCTCCATTTTGTTTCATACTATGGAACAATGCTCTTCTCCAGACTGAGGGACTGACCACCTCAAAACTTTAAGGGTGATGGACTGATTACATCGTCTTCAAGTATCTTCTGCTTCTATCAACTTTTCTGTACTTGACTGAAGAAGCCTACTGTGTAGGCGAAACGTTTCATAATAAAGATACCTAACTGTTGCATATGTGTCTTACCAAACAACCTGTCGGTATTTTATACCATTTTAATGTTCAATCTGTCAGACACTGCAACACAAGGGTATCTTGGTACAGACCTGCAATCAACTTCGACAACTTCCACTAGTGAGAGCGGCTGGATTTGAGAGGGACCTGACCTCTCAGCATCTGAGTTCTTACCTCTCCTAGTGGCCTACATCTCACCTCTTGGCGCTATAAAAAGCTCCATCCTGTCACTTCTTCTCCATTTTGTTTCATACTATGGAACAATGCTCTTCTCCAGACTGAGGGACTGACCACCTCAAAACTTTAAGGGTGATGGACTGATTACATCGTCTTCAAGTATCTTCTGCTTCTATCAACTTTTCTGTACTTGACTGAAGAAGCCTACTGTGTAGGCGAAACGTTTCATAATAAAGATACCTAACTGTTGCATATGTGTCTTACCTAACAACCTGTCGGTATTTTATACCATTTTAATGTTCTGTCTATGTGTTGTTTGAAAGCATCCCAGTCAGCGTTCTTGTAGGAGAAGGAAGGTGTGGCCAGGATGAGGATAGGGTTGGAGGAGATGTGTAAGATTACTGGGATGTGATCAGAGCCTGCAATAGGGCCAGGTGAGATGTAGTGTTGAAATAGAGAGCTGGCTCGGTTTGCCAGAATGATGTCTGGTTTGCCTTGGCCAGTGTGGTTGTAGAAGGTGTTGAATCTAGGCCGAGACGAATTAGGTGTTTATGGTTTGTGAAGTTGAGTAATTGATGACCAAGTTGGTTGTTACTGGTGTGATGAAAGGCTGTGTGTTTGGCATTCATGTCAGCTAGTAGGTATGTTGGTGTGTTGGTGTAGTTGAAGACTAAGATCAAGCGACTGTGCGGAGACTTAAATTCTGTCGGAAGGAGAGGTGCAGAGCAGTAGTAGTGAGAAAGCAGCCACTGAGAGGACACGTTCCTCTCATATCAAACATTTCTCATTTGAAAAAGTTGTCCAAGGTGTTTTCTGTACCAAGATGCCATTGTGTTGCACCTCTCCATCCGACAGCATTTAAGTTTCCGCAGAGTCGCTTGATCTTTATATAGTTCCTGACTATGGAGCTGAACTTCTCCAGACTGAGGGACTGACAACCTCAAATCTACGACTTTAAGGGTGATGGACTGATTACATTGTCTTCACATCTCTAATTTTCCTGTGTACGAATGGTATATAATACCGACAAGATGAGATTAAGACACATGTGCAACATCTGGGTATCTTTATTGTAGACGTTTCGCCATCCAGTGGCTTTATCAATACAAATTCTAGGACATAACTTGAAGACAGTAGAACTATGTACAGAAGATGAGGTAATCAGTCCCTCAACCTAGGAGTAGGTGCGAAGAGCACCATAGTCGTGGAGATTCTAAAGCAGAAGAAAGGATCCTGGCGCTTATATAGTAACGTCAGGTGTAGCAGACGAGGGCATATTCACTGGTAGGCGGGATTCCCCAGTGGAAGTAGGTCCTTCCCAAAGAGATGGGTTAGTTGTAGTTGTCGTAGCCGTGAAGGTTATGTACATGTCCTCAGAATTAAGATTCCATGATGTTGCAGTGTCTGACAAGTTGTGTACGAATGGTATATAATACCGACAAGATGAGATTAAGACACATGTGCAACATCTGGGTATCTTTATTGTAGACGTTTCGCCATCCAGTGGCTTTATCAATACAGATTCTAGGACATAACTTGAAGACAGTAGAACTATGTACAACTACTACTACAACTACTACTACTACTGATGAAGCCACTGTGTGGCGAAACGTTTCCTCAATAAAGATACCTAAGAGTTGCACATGTGTCTAATTTATCAACATGTCAGTTCTCTGAACCATTCATCTACAAACCTGTCAGACACTGCAACTTCTTGGGATCTCAATACTTGGGAATTCTCCGCTTGCCTAATTCTTGGGCACGACCTACTTCCACATTGAACAAATGTGACACCTCCTATGACTGCTGCACCTCTCCTACCAACGGTTTATAAGCTCCTTCTCTGCACGTATGCCGTATTCTATTCAAGATTGATGGACTGACCACATCGACTCAAGGTTGAGGGACTGATTACCTCATTCTACTCCTGTTCTTCTAGATTCTCCTTTGTATGGACTGATGAAGCCACTGTGTGGCGAAACGTTTCCTCAATAAAGATACCTAAGAGTTGCACATGTGTCTAATTTATCACTACTACAACTAACCCATCTCTTTGGGAAGGACCTACTTCCACTGGGGAATCCCGCCTACCAGTGAATATGCCCTCGTCTGCTACACCTGACGTTACTATATAAGCGCCAGGATCCTTTCTTCTGCTTTAGAATCTCCACGACTATGGTGCTCTTCGCACCTACTCCTAGGTTGAGGGACTGATTACCTCATCTTCTGTACATAGTTCTACTGTCTTCAAGTTATGTCCTAGAATTTGTATTGATAAAGCCACTGGATGGCGAAACGTCTACAATAAAGATACCCAGATGTTGCACATGTGTCTTAATCTCATCTAATTTTCCTGCCTACTTTCTGTATTCGACTGAAGAAGCCTACTGTGTAGGCGAAACGTTTTGGAATAAAGTTGCCTAACTGTTGCCTATATGTCTTACCCACTAACCTGTCGGTACTGTATACCATTTTGATATTCAGTTTTATACGTCATTAGTAAGGCCTCACCTAGATTATGCAGCTCAGTTCTGGTCTCCATTTTACAGAATGGATATAAATTCGTTAGAAAACATTCAGTGACGAATGACAAAATTAATTCATAGCATTAGAATTCTTCCGTATGAAGAAAGATTGAAGTCCCTTAAATTAAATTCACTTGTAAGACGAAGAATGAGGGGAGACATGATCGAAGTGTATAAGTGGAAGATCGGTATTAAGAACATAACATAAGAAAGGAGGAACGCTGCAGCAGGCCTGTTGGCCCATACTCGGCAGTCCCTTTACAATCCATCCCACTAACAAAACATTTGCCCAACCCAATTTTCAATGCCTCCCAAGAAATAAGGTCTGATAACTTTATCCACTCTCATATGCAAGTCCCACTCAAATCCAACCCCTCCCACTCATGTACTTATCCAACCTAAATTTGAAACTACCCAAAGTCCTAGCCTCAATAACCCAACTAGGTAGACTGTTCCACTCATCAACTACCCTATTTCCAAACCAATACTTTCCTATGTCCTTTGTAAATCTAAACTTATCTAATTTAAATCCATTACTGCGGGTTCTCTCTTGGAGAGACATCCTCAAGACTTTATTTATATCCCCTTTATTAATACCTATCTTCCACTTATACACTTCGAACAGGTCTCCCCTCATTCTTCGTCTAACAAGTGAATGTAATTTAAGAGTCTTCAATCTTTCTTCATAAGGAAGATTTCTAATGCTATGTATTAATTTAGTCATCCTACGCTGAATGTTTTCTAACGAATTTATGTCCATTCTGTAATATAGAGACCAGAATTGAGCTGCATAATCTAGGTGAGGCCTTACTAATGATGTATAAAGCTGCAGTATAACCTCTGGACTTCTGGTGCTTACACTTCTTGATATAAATCCCTGTCTTAGTTTAAGGTTGCTGCTCACCATAACCCCCAAGTCCTTTTCGCAATCTGTATGGCTAAGTTCTACATCATTTAACTTACAAGTGCTAAGGTTATGGACACTCCCAAGCTTCAGAACCTTGCATTTATCTACATTGAACTTCATCTGCCATTTTTCTGACCAAGAATAGGGTTTGTCTAAATCCTTCTTAAGTTCCCTAACATCTACGTTTGAATCAATTATCCTACCTATCTTTGTGTCATTGGCGAATTTGCTCATATCACTAGTAATACCCTCATCAAGGTCATTGATATATATTATAAACAACGGGCCTAAAACTGATCCCTGTGGTACGCCACTTGTTACAGATCCCCACTAGGATTTAACCCCATTTAAGCACACTCTCTGCTTCCTATTAGTGAGCCATGACTCGATCCATGACAGCATTTTTCCCCCAATGCCATGACCTGCCACTTTTTTTAACAGTCTCTGGTGCGGTACTCTATCAAAAGCCTTACTAAAATCTAAGTAAACAATATCGAATTCTTTATCATGATCAACGGCCTCAAAAGCTTTACTGAAGAAGGTTAATAAATTAGTTAGGCAGGAACGGCTCCTCGTGAATCCATGCTGAGTATCATTAAACAAGCTGTGCTTATCGAGATGGCTTCTTATAATCTCAGCTATAATTGACTCTAGTAATTTGCCTACAATTGATGTTAGGTTTATTGGGCGGTAATTTGACGGTAACGACTTGTCCCCTGCTTTAAAAATACGAATTACATTAGCCATCTTCCACATATCAGACACTACACCTGTGAAGAGAAATATTAAAAATATTAGTCAATGGTTCACAAAGTTCCATTTTACACTCCTTAAGAACCCTAGAAAAAAGTTCATCAGGACCCGGGGATTTATTTTGCTTCAGTCGGTCTATCTGTTTGATAACCATTTCGCTAGTGACTATGATATTGCATAATTTATCGTCTTCAGGCCCACTATAAAAATTTATTATTGGGTTATTGTTAGTGTCCTCCTGAGTGAAAACTGAGAGAAAATTAAGAATAGAGCACATTTCATTCTCCTTGTCAGTAAGATGCACAGAGCTATCTTTAAGGGGACCTATCTTATCTCTAACTTTTGTTCTATATACCTGGAAAAAAAATTCGGATTAGTTTTCGATTCCCTAGCAACTTTAATTCATAGTCCCGTTTAGCTTTCCGTATCCCCTTTTTAATGTCCCTCTTAATGTCAGTATAATGATTCATAAGATGACCCTCACCTATTTTGATGCGCCTATAAATTCCTTTTTTTCTGTCCTAAAAGATATTTGAGCCTATTATTCATCCATTTTGGGTCATTTCTATTCGATCTAATTTCTTTATAAGGGATAAATGTTCTCTGGCCAGCATGTATAGTGTTTAGAAAACTCTCGTATCCCCAGTCAACAGATGATAAGTGTTCTCTAAGCCCATTGTAATCTGCTAAGCGAAAATCTGGGACTGTTACTGAGTTATCCCTAATATCATACTTCCATTCAATGCTAAAGGTAATTGATTTGTGGTCACTTGTGCCAAGTTCCTCTGAAATTTCTAAATTATTAACAAGTGATTCCTTGTTTGCCAGAACCAAGTCAAGCAGGTTATTACCCCTTGTAGGTTCTGTCACAAACTGCTTCAAAAAACAATCCTGCACTTCTTCTAAAAAGTCATTAGATTCTAAATTCCCTGTCAAAAAATTCCAGTCAGTCTGACTAAAGTTAAAGTCTCCTAGAATTACAACGTTGTCGTGCCTTGTGGCCTTAACAATTTCCTCCCACAGTAGTCTTCCTTGGTCTCTATCCAAATTTGGGGGACGGTATATCACACCTAAAATCAATTTTTCACGCCCCTCTGAAAATTCTACCCAAAGAGACTCAGTATGTGTTTCGGACTTCTTCCCAGTTTTTATGCAACAATTTAAATGATCTCGGACATAGTGCCACCCCACCCCCCTTTCCGATATTTCTGTCTACTTGGAACAATTTAAAACCGTGAATGTGAGATTCAGCAGGTATGTCCCTACTTTTCATATTAAACCACGTCTCACTTATGGCAAAAACATCAATGTTACCCGCTCTTGCAACTAATCTCAGTTCGTCCATCTTATTTCTCGCTCTACGACTGTTAGTATAATATATTTTCAGAAACCCTCCCTTCTCTTTTTTCTTCCTGCTGATTTCTGTTCCTCCATTATACCTGTTACTTTCCTTATCACTTAATGCCATTGGCTTTCCTATGTTCACCAATAATTCTTCCTCATTCTTCCTATAACTGGTTTCCTTAAAACTCACAGTGTCGCTACACTCAGAATACCTTGATTTTCCATGAAAACCCATACCACTATCTATTTCTAGTTTAAAGACCTAACAGCTCCCTCCACTGCGATAGCCAGTGCTCCTACCCCAAACCTAGAATAAGTGAACCCCATCCCTGGCATACATGTCATTTCTGCCATAGAAGGGGTCCCAGTTGTCTATGAATGTCACTGCATTTTCCTTACAGTGTTTGCAGCCAGCAGTTGACACCAATTGCCCTGGACAACCATTCATTTCCAACTCCTCTCCTGGGCAAAATGTCACAGATCACAGGGTTCCCACCTTTCTTCCTAATTATCTCTATTGCTGTCCTATACCTGCTAATCAGGTCTTCACTCCTACGTCTGCCAACATCGTTGCCTCCCGCACTGAGGCAGATAATAGGATTGCTCCCATTACCTTTCATGATGTCGTCCAGACGGCTAACAATATCTCCCATCCCAGCCCCATGAAAACATACCCTCTGCCTCCTCTTCCTGTCCCTAAGACAAAATGCCCTATCCATAAATTTCACTTGACTGTCCCCAACTAAAACAATGTTCTTACCTTCACTGGTGGGGTTCGTAGAGACGTTTTCGATGGTCTTCGTTGGTGTTTCAAGGGATGTCGACTCTCCTCTGCCAATGATTCCTTGGTACTCATAGCGACGTTTCCAGTAGACAACGCACATTCGTCTGGTAACACCGAAAATGGGTTGTAAGTCTTTACAGCAGTCTTCTGGATCTTCGTTGTTTCCGCCACTCCAACAGTCTTCTTGATTTTGAGCTTCGTTCCATGTTGGCCGGCCACTGACCAGGTTCCTCTCTTGACCTGAGGGCTCACGACAGGAGGATTACTTCGAATCCTCTTGTTTTCCTCCGTCAGTCGCCGTATTTCAAGTTTAGCAATCCTAAGCTCCTCTTTTAGCTGCTGGTAGAGTTGCTCAAGAGAGGACATCTTGGGCAGATTCACGGAGAACATACTGGACAGATCTTCACAGAGCTAAGTACAGGTCACCACAGAGCTAAGTACAGGTCACCACTGTAGTAAGGGGACCAAAACTGAGGGGATATGAATAAGGTCTTGAAGATATGTCTCCTTGAGGATATCTCTCCAAGAGAGAACCCGCAATAATGGATTCAAATTAGACAAGTTTGGATTTAGAAAGGATATCGGAAAGTATTGGTTTGGAAATAGGGTAGTTGATGAGTGGAACAGTCAACCTAGTTGGGTTATTGAGGCTAAGACGTTGGGTAGTTTCAAATTTAGGTTGGATAAATACATGAGTGAAAGGGGTTGGATTTGAGTGGGACTTGCATGTGAGTTAATAGAATTATCAAAGCCTATTCCTTGGGTAGAATTGAAAATTGAGTTGGGCAAATGTTCTGTTTGTGGGATGGATTGTGAAGGACCTGCCTAGTTTGGGCCAACAGGTCTGCTGCAGTGTTCCTTCTTTCTTATGTTGTTATGTTCTTAAAACAACATAAATATAGCATTAGATCTGGACAAGATTCCAATGCTCTATTTATTCATGTGAGAGATTTTAACCATCCAATTGATTTTCAAAAAGCTAAGAAAGTTGTGCCAAGCAAGTCCATGGTTGACAGGAATATAATTGAATCTTGTTTCATAAAAAGTAGTTTTGAAAATAATATGAATATTTCCTTTCGTTTATATAAATTGGATTCATTTATAATTAACAAAATTTGGGAAGAATTTAATAATACATTAAACAAGCAATAAATCTTAATTCTTGGGTAAAGTATTAGGTGGGTTTCACAGAGTCGGGTGTTGTCACGCGTGTGTGATGTGTTGCATTGTTGTGGTGACCTGAGGGTGAGGCGTAGTCTTGGCCTTTTACATTCCTTCCTTTGATATTTTTTTTTATATTTCCTTGATACTGTGAGAAGTCACGAAAGCGCTTGAATTTAGCTCTTCTTTCACAGTGGTTGTTTTACATATTGTGATATCACCGACACCCGAATCTGCATGACAGTGTCTTCCATTGCAGACGCTACACGGCTCCAGGCGGACATCAAACAAATCTTTCAGTGGGCTGCAGAAAACAATATGAAGTTCAACGATGAGAAATTTCATTTACTCCGATATGGCAAACATGAGGAAATTAAAACTTTATCAGAGTACAAAACAAATTCCTTCCACAAAATAGAGCGAAAAACCGACGTCAAAGACCTGGGAGTGATCATGTCGAAGGATCTCACCTTCAAGGACCATAACATTGTATCAAACGCATCTGCTACATAAATCACAGGATGGATAATGAGAACCTTCAAAACTAGGGATGCCAAGCCCATAATGACACTCTTCAGGTCGCTTGTTCTATCTAGGCTGGAATATTGCTGCACATTAACAGCACCTTTCAAGGCAGGTGAAATTGCTGACCTAGAAAATGTACAGAGAACCTTCACGGCGTGCATAACGGAGATAAAACACCGCAATTACTGGGAGCACTTGAGGTTCCTAAACCTGTATTCCCTGGAACGCAGGCGGGAGAGATACATGATTATATACACCTGGAAAATCCTAGAGGGACTAGTACCGAACTTGCACACGAAAAATCACTCACAACGAAAGCAAAAGACTCGGCAGACGATGCAACATCCCCCCAATGAAAATCAGGGGTGTCAATAGCACGTTAAGAGACCATACAATAAGTGTCAGGGGCCCGAGACTGTTCAACTGCCTCCAAGCATACATAAGGGGGATTACCAACAGACCCCTGGCAGTCTTCAAGCTGGCACTGGACAAGCACCTAAAGTCGGTTCCTGACCAGCCGGGCTGTGGCTCGTACGTTGGTTTGCGTGCAGCCAGCAGCAACAGCCTGGTTGATCAGGCTCTGATCCACCATGAGGCCTGGTCACAGACTGGGCCGCGGGGGCGTTGACCCCCGGAACTCTCTCCAGCCTCCAGCCTTCTCACCTGTTTACTGTGATTTTATTGCATATTTTTTTTTATTATCACACCGGCCGACTCCCACCAAGGCAGGGTGGCCCGAAAAAGAAAAACTTTCACCATCATTCACTCCAACACTGTCTTGCCAGAAGGGTGCTTTACACGACAGTTTTTAAACTGCAACATTAACACCCCTCCTTCAGAGTGCAGGCACTGTACTTCCCATCTCCAGGACTCAGTCCGGCCTGCCGGTTTCCCTCATCCCCTTCATAAATGTTACTTTGCTCACACTCCAACAGCACGTCAAGTATTAAAAACCATTTGTCTCCGTTCACTCCTATCAAACACGCTCACGTATGCCTGCTGGAAGTCCAAGCCCCTCGTACACAAAACCTCCTTTACCCCCTCCCTCCAACCTTTCCTAGGCCGACCCCTACCCCGCCTTCCTTCCACTACAGACTGATACACTCTTGAAGTTAGCATATGAGAAGTTTTTACAAAGTAGAAGTGATGCAAGGAGGGAAGAGTATATGGAGAAAAAGAGAGAGGTTAAGAGGGTGGTGAAGCAATGTAAAAAGAGAGCAAATTAGAGAGTGGGTGAGATGTTATCAACAAATTTTGTTGAAAATAAGAAAAAGTTTTGGAGTGAGATCAACAAGTTAAGGAAGCCTAGAGAACACATGGATTTGTCAGTTAAAAATAGGAGAGTTATTAAATGGAGAGTTAGAGGTATTGACAAGATGGAGGGAATATTTTGAGGAATTGTTAAATGTTGATGAAGATAGGGAAGCTGTGATTTCGTGTATAGGGCAAGGAGGAATAACATCTTGTAGGAGTGAGGAAGAGCCAGTTGTGAGTGTGGGGGAAGTTCGTGAGGCAGTAGGTAAAATGAAAGGGGGTAAGGCAGCCGGGATTGATGGGATTAAGACAGAAATGTTAAAAGCAGGTGAGGATATAGTTTTGGACTGGTTGGTGCTATTATTTAATAAATGTATGGAAGAGGGTAAGGTACCTAGGGATTGGCAGAGAGCATGCATAGTTCCTTTGTATAAAGGCATAGGGGACAAAAGAGTGCAAAAATTATAGGGGGATAACTCTGTTGAGTATACCTGGTAAAGTGTATGGTAGAGTTATTATTGAAAGAATTATGAGTAAGACGGAGAATAGGATAGCAGATGAACAAGGAGGTTTTAGGAAAGGTAGGGGGTGTGTGGACCAGGTGTTTATAGTGAAACATATAAGTGAACAGTATTTAGATAAGGCTAAAGAGGTCTTTGTGGCATTTATGGATTTGGAAAAGGCGTATGACAGGGTGGATAGGGGGGCAATGTGGCAAATTTTGCAGGTGTATGGTATAGGAGGTAGGTTACTGAAAGAAGTGAAGAGTTTTTATGAGGACAGTGAGGCTCAAGTTAGAGTATGTAGGAAAGAGGGAGATTATTTCCCAGTAAAAGTAGGCCTTAGACAAGGATGTGTGATGTCACCGTGGTTGTTTAATATATTTATAGATGGAGTTGTAAGAGAAGTAAATGCGAGGGTCTTGGCAAGAGGCGTGGAGTTAAAAGAATCACACATAAAGTGGGAGTTGTTGCTCTTTGCTGATGACACTGTGCTCTTGGGAGATTCTGAAGAGAAGTTGCAGAGGTTGGTGGATGAATTTGGTAGGGTATGTAAAAGAAGAAAATTAAAAGTGAATACAGGAAAGAGTAAGGTTATGAGGATAAAAAGATTAGGTGATGAAAGATTGGATATCAGACTGGAGGGAGAGAGTATGGAGGAGGTGAATGTATTCAGATATTTGGGAGTGGACGTGTCAGCGGATGGGTCTATGAAAGATGAGGTGAATCATAGACTCCATAGACTCCTATGAAGTCAAAGAACTTTGTCCTTGGAAGCAAAGAGGGGAATGTATGAGAGTATAGTTTTACCAACGCTCTTATATGGGTGTGAAGCATGGGTGATGAATGTTGCAGCGAGGAGAAGGCTGGAGGCATTGGAGTTGTCATGTCTGAGGGCAGGGTGTGGTGTGAATATAATGCAGAGAATTCGTAGTATGGAAGTTAGGAGGAAGTGTGGGATTGCCAAAACTGTTGTCCAGAGGGCTGAGGAAGGGTTGTTGAGGTGGTTCGGACATGTAGAGAGAATGGAGCGAAACAGAATGACTTCAAGAGTGTATCAGTCTGTAGTGGAAGGAAGGCGGGGTAGGGGTCGGCCTAGGAAAGGTTGGAGGGATGGGGTAAAGGAGGTTTTATGTGCGAGGGGCTTGGACTTCCAGCGGTCATGCGTGAGCGTGTTTGATAGGAGTGAATGGAGACAAATGGTTTTTAATACTTGAAGCGCTGTTTAAGTGTGAGCAAAGTAACATTTATGAAGGGATTCAGGGAAACCGGCAGGCGGACTTGAGTCCTGGAGATGGGAAGTACAGTGCCTGCACTCTGAAGGAGGGGTGTTAATGTTGCAGTTTAAAAATTGTAGTGTAAAGCACCCTTCTGGCAAGACAGCGATCGAGTGAATGATGGTGAAAGTTTTTCGTTTTCGGGCCACCCTGCCTTGGTGGGATTCGGCCAGTTTGTTAACAAAAAAATATATATTCGCTTGCCTTATTCGGCAAGAAAAGCATTGCTATTTAGGCCACACATTAGGCCTCCCTTAAGAGACCACACAGTCGTCTCTTATCCATTCAGAGATCAATCCTATTAAACAACATGAGCCTAATAAACTAGGCTTGTTTCAAGTTACGAGGAAACTCGTGGCAGTGGCGTGCTCAAGGAATAATTTCAGCCTCCTGTTTGAATACCCGCCTCCACAAGCAGTCTATATAGCAATGAAACCATGAAACAAGTGGTTTTGAATCATTTACCAAACTGCGGCAGACCAGGGTTCGACCCCACGACACGTCTCAAGAGACCACACAGTGTACATGTCACCTTATTCACTCAGCCATCGAGCCTTCTAAACAACATGAGCCTAGAGAACTAGGCTGAAATTAATCCTTGAGGATATCTCTGCCACGAGTGTCCTCGCAATATGAAACAAACCTAGTTTGCTAGGCTCATGTTGTTTAATAGAATCGATGGCTGAGTGGATAAGGTGACATGTACATTGTGTGGTCTCTTGAGGTCGGACAATGTGTCGTGGGGTCGAATCCTGGCCTGCCGCAGCTACAGTTCGGTAAATAATATATATATATATATATATATATATATATATATATATATATATATATATATATATATATATATATATATATAAATATATACATATATATAAATATGCCGAATTTGTAAAACTGGTCAGTTAGCAAGAACTCATTTAAAATTAAGTCCTTTCTAAAATTTTCTCTTATATGTTTAAAGATATATTTTTTTCATTAATGTTAATGTAAAAATTTATAATTTTGCACCAAAACAATCTTTGAAAACTTACATAACCTTATTATAACAAGAGCAATTTATTTTAGAATAATCCAAATAAATATATTTTAAATACGTTTACAATAATTTAATACTAAACAAACACAGTGAAATATATTTTTTTTCGTTAGGTTCAAAATGATTTTTGCAAAATTATTGCATACACAAATTTTCACTTGACCTATATGGCAAGATGAACGTTGCTATTTAAGCCAAGATCGCAAGTTCTGCCTATTCGGCAAGACATATATATATATATATATATATATATATATATATATATATATATATATATATATATATATATATATATATATATATATATATATATATATATATATATATATATATATATATATATATATATATATATATATATATATATATATATATATATATATATATATATATATATATATATATATATATATAGGTACCACCTCTAGAACTGTTATGGGGACCCTCATCCTCAGAGAAAAGAATAAACTTGCTTCAGGGAAAACTCAAGATTCTCCCTGAACCCGTTTGAGAATTTTCTCCTACCACCCCCTATATTATGTATATATATTTTATTTAAAGACAAAATACATTGACAAAACATTCACAAAAATATGATACAAAGTAAAACAACATAGGTAACTCAGAGCTACATCTCGAATACTTCGTCCAGCTCCCCTGCGGTGGGCCGCGTTCCCAGAATGCTGCAGGCATTTCTTCTCTGGATCGCAACACTGAGTCTCTGAAAGAGGAAGCTGGTCGCCCTGTGGTCCTTGGTTTCTATGATGAGCTTTTCGCCCAGCTCTTTGAGGAACTTTAGAGCACACTTGTCCCAAGCTCCAAGGGTCTCCGACCCTATTGGAATGAAGTTATAGCAAGGGGGAAGGTCTTCATATTTTCGGATCTTCTGGGTCTCCCTGTGGCTGGCAGCTCCACCCCCTTCCACTACAGAGTATGGCAAGTAGGTGTCTGCCAATGTGGCAGCACAGGTGTAGTCCCAGGCCATCTGCTTTCCATCCTTCCAGGGTAGCATAGTGGCTCCATCAGGACGCTTTTGACTTCCATCAGACCTCTGTACTTGGGGTTCCCGTTGAGCTGGGCAACGGGCTGTGGCGAGGCTTCTCTTTATTATGTCATTGATCTCCTCATGTCTGGCATACTTCCCTTCTGCTGTGTGGCACACGAGACCATGGAGTCCGAATTGATCAGCTGTCGCCCTGCCGCAAATACACCTATGTTCGGTGAGGATGGGGGCGGCTAGGCGAAGAGCAACACCAATCCGAATGGCCTGTGGGTCGAGACGGGTGCCCAGGGAGGAATTGGGAACAGCTAACAGGAAATCTCCTGAGTGTGGTGCCTTCACTGCCAGGAGACGAGCTTTGTTCTTTCCTGAAGCATTGGAGAGCATTGTGTTGGCGATTTTTTCCATGATCGGTTTTTCCCAGTGGGACTGTTTGTGCTGTTTGGGAGGAGCTGGTCTACTGGAGGAGTCTGTAAGGGTGTCCCACCGAATTGCTGCTTCAGTAAACCTGGGGTCTTGAGCTCCTACCAAGTCTCTCAAGCGTTCGGGCACTATCTTCTTGACTAATGCACTGGAAGCCAAACACGAAGACAGAAAAGCAGGTAAAGCAACATGCATTGCTTTACGCACCCCTATACCTCCCAGTCGCACTGGGAGGGTTGCCTGATCCCATTGCTCATCCTCTAGTGACAGGTTCAGTGCCTTCTTAAAAGTTGATCTCAGGTGTGCGTCATATTCATCGAGTGTTGGGTTGTTAAAAGAGGGTGCACACCTCAAGAAGTAAGTGAGTCTTGGCATAGTAAGACACCTTGTGAGGAGATACAGAGCATCATGGGCATCAAGATCGCTTATTCTCTCCTCCATTCTCATAAGGTCATTCAATTTGTCCCTGAGGACAGTATCGATGGCCTGGTGACCCAGCGGTGCCCCCAAGAGGGTACTGTTGGACGGAGTTGTAGTTGAGATTTCCGGGAGGATTCTTCGCACAGCATTGATTATTTCCTGGTTCGCTGTGATGATTTCACACTTAGAGGGATTGAGGATGAGTCCCAAGCCTTCTCCCTGTGTTTTCACCAGTTGTAGGTCCCCCACGAGGGACTCTTCAGTACCTGCCAGAGTGCCGTCATCCAGGTACCAGATATTGAGCTCACTGCGTAGGCTGGAAGTTAGTTCTCTTACTGCCAAGCAGAAGAGAAGTGGAGCAAGTGGGTCACCCTGCTGAACACCCTCTGATGATTGAATTTCATGTTCTCCAAACAAAAGAATTGAGGGTTTGCTGTAGCCGGCTGAAATGAAGGGAAAGAGACTGGGGAACCGAACCCGAACAGCTGGCAAAACAGCATCTCTCCTCACCATATTAAAGGCATTTCTAAAATCAAGTTTGACTATGGCCTTGTCTTCTGGTAGGTCCCTGATGTAGGCCCTTGCCGCATGAGCTGCAGCTTCACTGCCTTGAGAGACCCCAAAGCCCAGTTGGTGTGGCTGGAGTAAAGTGGCAGCTTCTAGGCGAATGTTTCTCACTGCTGCTTTGGCAACGAGACGGCGAAGAGTGTTTCCAACTGCAATGGGTCTGATTCCCCCATCCCTCTTCTTCAAAGCACATAGTGAGGCTCCAAAAAAGAAAGGTTTAATTATATATATATATTCTGCAGAATGGTTGGGATTCGAACCCGGGCCCTGGTTCTCAATGAGCAGGGACCTAGAGGGAGGAAAATAAAATAGTCTATAAATGGTTACACCCCAAACAACCCTGTCCTGACTAGTTTTTCTGCTTGCCACCTGACATTATCTGCTATGGTGGTGCAGTGGACAGTGGCGTCAAGTGTCAGGTTTATAGCTCTCGTGGAGAGCCATGGCCTGGGTTCGAATTCCGGTCAAGCTGCTGTGTTTCCCTACTTGTATGGATTCATGGACAATACATTATTTATGCGTACTGTCTACCATTTATGAATGAATGTCATATGGATAGTTGAGTGACGATACAAAACTACGTTTATGAACAGGAAAGGACAGAGATAAGCTCCGGGAAGACCCTGTGGCGAACACTGTTAGGGAACCCATTCCTGGACTCTCTTCGCATTTCCTTGGAACGGGTAAGGAAAGCAGGAAGCAGAGATTCCCCTTCCTCTTACTCACATCTTCCCAGGATGAGCGTGGTAACTCCTGCCCTTGCAAGAAACCTCACCCTCCTTCCCTTCCCTCCTGTCTCTTCTCTACCACTCGCCTCCTCTCAGTATGTGTAGGCAGAAAACCCACATCCAGCACTTTCCTTGTCTCTAACATCTTAGAATCTGTCATAAACTAACTTTTCTGTCTGGTTGGAAGACATAATTTATGAGGCGGGAGTGTATGGAGGTTGGTGTGCCCTGGACCCGCTGCAGCCTCTTTCACAACTTGCACTTTGCTCTCTCTAACTTTGGCGATTATTTTCTCGTTGTCTTACATATCTCAGAAGCCTTTGACGAAGTTTGGCAGAAGACTCTTGTCTGTGCGCTTTCTTGCAGACTTCCTGGTCGCTCTCTCTCTCTCTCTCTCTCTCTCTCTCTCTCCCTCTCTCTCTCCTTTTGGACTGTGAGCTGGAGCTCTCTGAAGGAAGTTTGGCTTCTCTCCTTGCCCTTGATGGATGGATGGATGGATGGATGGATGGATGGGGTCATAAGGCCATAGTATGCTATGGTGTATACATATGCATTCACCAACTTCCTCGAGCATGATTTTATACATGATTCAGGGACTAAGATATTTTCTGACGAGACAAAGATTGATGACCGAGTTTTACGGTGATCATTGACGAGGGCTGTTAGTCAACCCTCGGTGTTCACTGTGGACTTCTATATCATCCATAATAATAATAATAATAATAATAATAATAATAATAATAATTTATGAGTACAACATAAGTGTTCGGGGCCCAAGACTGTTCAACAGCCTCCCACCAAGCATAAGGGGAATTACCAATACGCCCCTGGCTACCTTCAAGAGGGAGCTGGACAGATACCTTAAGTCAGTGCTGGATCAGCCGGGCTGTGGTTCGTACGTTGGACTACGTGTGGCCAGCAGTAACAGGCTGGTTGATCAGGCCCTGATCCACCAGATCTGGTCGTGGACCGGGCCGCGGGGGCGTTGATCCCCGGAATAGCCTCCAGGTAGACAGAACAATAACTTAATTAGAATGGTTTCTAGAATGCTGTAGTTTGCAAACTTTAACATTGAATATATCAACTCGGTTTGGCTCCCGCTTCACACACGGAGGGCCCGGGTTCGATTCCCGGCGGGTGGAAACATTTCGACACGTTTCCTTACACCTGTTGTCCTGTTCACCTAGCAGCAAATAGGTACCTGGGTGTTAGTCGACTGGTGTGGGTCGCATCCTGGGGGACAAGATTAAGGACCCACAATGGAAATAAGTTAGACAGTCCTCGATGACGCACAGACTTTCTTGGGTTATCCTGGGTGGCTAACCCTCCGGGGTTAAAAATCCGAAAGAAATCTTATCTTATCTTCCAAGTAGAGTCGGAGTGGTGGGTTTAAGTTCGTACTAAGTGTCACATATACTATATTTAAGATACTCAGTAATAGGTGCTAATATTTTGTCAGGTAAGTTGAAACTTTTCAATAGTGAGAGTGTGTATTGTCTGGAACCTGACTGGGTGGATATCCCGAGCACAGACACCGTAAGTGTGGTAGGGAGTGATTAGAGATAATACACAGTGAATAATGTTGTTGGTAGGGAGTGATTAGAGATAATACACAGTGAATAATGTTGTTTGTGGAACACTGTAATATATTTTTGATAGGATACCCAGTTTCGGAAATTTTCTTAGAAATGTTGAATGTGAGTGTAGAATTTCAGGTTGCAGTCAAAGTTTCACTTGCCTTGTCTTTCTATATGAGAATTATTTATTTTAACGTTAAAGTGATGAGCGTGGTAACTCCTGCCCTTGCAAGAAACCTCACCCTCCTTCCCTTCCCTCCTGTCTCTTCTCTACCACTCGCCTCCTCTCAGTATGTGTAGGCAGAAAACCCACATCCAGCACTTTCCTTGTCTCTAACATCTTAGAATCTGTCATAAACTAACTTTTCTGTCTGGTTGGAAGACATAATTTATGAGGCGGGAGTGTATGGAGGTTGGTGTGCCCTGGACCCGCTGCAGCCTCTTTCACAACTTGCACTTTGCTCTCTCTAACTTTGGCGATTATTTTCTCGTTGTCTTACATATCTCAGAAGCCTTTGACGAAGTTTGGCAGAAGACTCTTGTCTGTGCGCTTTCTTGCAGACTTCCTGGTCGCTCTCTCTCTCTCTCTCTCTCTCTCTCTCTCTCCCTCTCTCTCTCCTTTTGGACTGTGAGCTGGAGCTCTCTGAAGGAAGTTTGGCTTCTCTCCTTGCCCTTGATGGATGGATGGATGGATGGATGGATGGATGGGGTCATAAGGCCATAGTATGCTATGGTGTATACATATGCATTCACCAACTTCCTCGAGCATGATTTTATACATGATTCAGGGACTAAGATATTTTCTGACGAGACAAAGATTGATGACCGAGTTTTACGGTGATCATTGACGAGGGCTGTTAGTCAACCCTCGGTGTTCACTGTGGACTTCTATATCATCCATAATAATAATAATAATAATAATAATAATAATAATAATAATTTATGAGTACAACATAAGTGTTCGGGGCCCAAGACTGTTCAACAGCCTCCCACCAAGCATAAGGGGAATTACCAATACGCCCCTGGCTACCTTCAAGAGGGAGCTGGACAGATACCTTAAGTCAGTGCTGGATCAGCCGGGCTGTGGTTCGTACGTTGGACTACGTGTGGCCAGCAGTAACAGGCTGGTTGATCAGGCCCTGATCCACCAGATCTGGTCGTGGACCGGGCCGCGGGGGCGTTGATCCCCGGAATAGCCTCCAGGTAGACAGAACAATAACTTAATTAGAATGGTTTCTAGAATGCTGTAGTTTGCAAACTTTAACATTGAATATATCAACTCGGTTTGGCTCCCGCTTCACACACGGAGGGCCCGGGTTCGATTCCCGGCGGGTGGAAACATTTCGACACGTTTCCTTACACCTGTTGTCCTGTTCACCTAGCAGCAAATAGGTACCTGGGTGTTAGTCGACTGGTGTGGGTCGCATCCTGGGGGACAAGATTAAGGACCCACAATGGAAATAAGTTAGACAGTCCTCGATGACGCACAGACTTTCTTGGGTTATCCTGGGTGGCTAACCCTCCGGGGTTAAAAATCCGAAAGAAATCTTATCTTATCTTCCAAGTAGAGTCGGAGTGGTGGGTTTAAGTTCGTACTAAGTGTCACATATACTATATTTAAGATACTCAGTAATAGGTGCTAATATTTTGTCAGGTAAGTTGAAACTTTTCAATAGTGAGAGTGTGTATTGTCTGGAACCTGACTGGGTGGATATCCCGAGCACAGACACCGTAAGTGTGGTAGGGAGTGATTAGAGATAATACACAGTGAATAATGTTGTTGGTAGGGAGTGATTAGAGATAATACACAGTGAATAATGTTGTTTGTGGAACACTGTAATATATTTTTGATAGGATACCCAGTTTCGGAAATTTTCTTAGAAATGTTGAATGTGAGTGTAGAATTTCAGGTTGCAGTCAAAGTTTCACTTGCCTTGTCTTTCTATATGAGAATTATTTATTTTAACGTTAAAGTGAGTATTTTTAGCTGTATTATCAAACAATATGTTGAAGATCTTATTATTGAGAGCCTCTTGGCTGCCATCCATGTAGAAATCTCTACTAACTCACTTATGGCTGTTTCGACGAGGTCATCACGCTCTGGATTAAATATCACGAATGTTTCATCATCAAAATGTATTGATTTAAATTCCTGGAAGACATCTGGTAGCTCATATATACAGATGGGAAATATTAGTGGGCCAAGGAAGCTACCCTGCCGCACCCCACTATACTGATAATTTTTCTCGTTGAGGTAGTGTTATTATTAGTAACTTGGTGACGTATGTCGAAGTTCGGACGTGAGAGCGTCACCTCTAGCTTCATAACGTTCTAGTTTCAGCAACAAAATATTGTAGTATACAGTGTCAAAAACTTTTCTTGCATCAATAAAGAGGACCGGGAATATTCATTATTTTTTATAGAGCTGAATAGAGAGTCTATTCAACTAATGATGCTAGACATCAATTATTTTTTTCTGGCCTGACGCCAGAGTGGTAATAGTTGAGAATATTTTGCTGTTATTCTAGTAATAAATTCATGTATGCCTTTATATATTATCTTTTCAAAGATTTTGTATCAAAATTGCAAGTTAAAGATCGGACTGGACTCGTTGATTTCAGTCGGGTCTTCACCTTCATTGGTGGAGACGGCTGTGATGGTGATGTTAGTCAGCCGACGGTTGTGACTTGTTTGGTTTTAAAGGAATAACGTTTATTACAGAGGCACTTATTTTTATAAGGAAAGTAAACATCATTATTATTATTATTATTATTCAGTTATCTCTGAATGAAATATTATTAGAGTTAATATGTATGTAATTTTCCTATGTTGGTCGCTAGAAAGATTGGGCAATAATGAGTTGTATTGTCGATGATTATGTAATCTTATAGAGGAGCTGTTATGTTTGGTTATATATGGTTAAGAGAGGAAATCTCAGCAGTTCTCGGGGTTTGGTTACTGAAGGTAATAGCAGGCAATTATGCATAGTTAGGAAGCCAGATTTTTGTGGATCATCTGCCTGAAGGAGATTCACATTAAAATCACCTGCAATTATTAACTGACGCTTATTTGGTTAATTAATTATGATTTGATCTTTATGAATATCCTCCAAGGTGACAATGTTGAAATGTGAACATCTGTAGACAGCACATAATGCTATTGGGGCATTTACGTTTTAGGCTATAAATTATTAAAGTATGTATTTCCCAATCTTATTAATGGTACGTGTTGAATTTATGCACGGCATCTAAATGGTATAGTTCATTGCAGTGCCACCTTCCTTTATGGATACCTGTGTACCAAGGTATGTCGTAGATGTTTATTGTGTCAGGTTTCTCTAATAATTACGAAAGTTATGCAGGCATTTAGTAAAATCATATTGTTTACTAAAAGGCATGACAATGAAGTCGAAAATCGAGATGTTCTTGTTGTTACTGAAGATTGTGTGGTGCTAGTTTAATATTTGCAGTCCTGGTTTACTGGAAACTGGTTATTGTAAAGATCTGAGAGGAAGTGGAATATTATAGAATCTAGCTAGAAATGTAGTGTTGAATAACTGGGTAAAATATGAAGGAACAATAAGTTACCAGTAAACAAAACATTAAGAAAATGTAGTGTATATAAAACAAAGATATGAGTAACTAGGAAAATTATGAAGTAGTACATAAACTAATATGTACACTAGTATATAAACATTATATAAACTAGTTACAAAATGTAGTGATAAATTAGAAACAAAAAGACGTAATGTTACATAAAAAATGTGAATATCTGGGCAAAATGTGAATATTTGGTTACAAAAGATTAGTGTTATGCAAACAAAATATATAAATAACAGTTCAGATATGAAAGAAATATTGTAAAAACTAATTATAAAAAAGGCAGAGTTGTGTGAACAATGGAATGCAATATATACAGTTTAAGGCTTTAATAATGAACAGCACATGATACTTTTAATGTTTGTATAAGTGGATTATGGTAGTGTTAAAGTCAAAAACCATATATATATATGACCTGTAGAAAGTAGAAGGTTAAAATGAAATGTTAATAGTTGAATAATAAATTAGAAACAAAAATGGTAATGTTCTTCAATAAAAAGAAAAGAAAAAAACCGTAATTAACAAGGCAAAATGTCCATGAACGGGATAAATAGATTTTAGAATATATACAAAAGACAATATGTGTAACAACGGGATATAAACTGCAAGGAACATGAAAAGATGATTAATATAGAAAGCAACACAGATGAAGTAGAACAGTGTAGAGTGACAACTGTTTACACGAGTGGTTTAGTGAGGGAACACAGCAACAGTGCATATATATATTGATTTTGTAAAAATATTCGAGCTTAAATGACACTATAAACATGTGAACAGATTGATAGCTAAATAATAAACAGGCTTTAAATATAATGATACTTATGTAAATTACTCGAAAGACATTTCATAGTGGGTCTGCAGTCTTCTTTGCCTTTCCCTAATCTTCATGACTGCACTTGGTGGATTGAACTCCAGGAGCCAATTGCTGAACCAGGCCTGCAGCCTGTCCAGATCCCTGTGCAGTTCTGCCTGGTCTTCGTCAGATTGAATTCTTCTCATCAACTTCACGTCATCTGCAAACAGGGACACTTCGGAGTCTATTCCTTCCGTCAGGTCACTCAAAAATACCAAAAACAGCACCGGTCATAGGACTGATCCCTGTGGAACCCTGCTTGTCACAGACGCCCACTCTAACACCTCGCCACGTACCATGACTCGCTGTTGTCTTCCTGGCAGGTATTCCTGATCCATTGTAGTGCCTGTGTGTGTGTGTACCTGTGCGTGCGTGCGTGTTTGCTGAGTTTGCTAGCCATCCAAGTCACTTATTTTCATAGTTTAATTAACAGGCCATACTGTAGTTGAGTGTTCTTATTTTGTAGACTTAATATAGATTTTTCTTACTTTCCAATAATATCCAGGTCTTCTTTTGGATACTCAAATCAGTTGAAGGAGTAGATTGTTTTGATTCGCCTAACATCGGTGGAGAACACTTACCTACCACACTCTTCTTAGGGGCTGGAGAATTCAGTTCACGGGTTCTAAGATTATTGGTCCACATCCCTTACCTTCGCCTCCAGTCATGTTGCTAGAAAGCTGAAATTATTTCAGAGGCATGAGTTGGAGGGCAGTTAAACAATGGCGGGTGTGGTGTTATGTAGACAGAGCCACTTTTTTGGGAGTTACGGAGGTTTTATGGATTGATTAGCACTGGGCTCAGATAAATTTATGCTTACATATACCGCGTTATACCATTTGTTGAGACTTATTTATGTCAGCAAAATTGAAAGATATGGACCACTCGTAGTTGTGACTCACCGTCAGATCTTTGTTGTCATCCAGATCTCCAGTGATAGTAGGTAACTGGTCGGACTCCTGGAGGTCTTTTCCGCGTCAAGAGACGAATTCATCAATTCAGATGGTTCCTCACCCTGTACAGTGACAGTGTTGTGACGCCGAGCCTCGCTGGGGTCCCGGGTGAGGACGGTATACCAAGGTAGTCAGTCTTCTGCCTCACCGTGATCTGTGGATTGGTAGCCTCGTTGGTCTTTATAAACGAACAACGAGTAACACATGGCTCAGCAGGATGGGTGTTTGTCCCTCCGAAAACAACATGAATTGTCGCGGTTATATGATTCCTTGTAGAGTGATGGTAGAGCTTCACCACCTCACCCACTTTCACGTGATTGATGGTAGAGCTCCACCACCTCACCCACTTTCACGTCATTGATGGTAAAGCTCCACCTCACGCACTTTCATGTGATTGATGGTTGAGCTCCACCACCTCACCTACATTTACGTAATTGATGGTAGAGCTCCACCTCACGCAATTTCATGTGATTGATGGTAGAGCTCCACCACCTCACCCACATTCACGTGAGTGTTGGTAGAGCTCCACCACCTCACCCACTTTCACGTGATTGTTGGTAGAGCTCCGCCACCTCACCTACATTCACGTAATTGATGGTAGAGCTCCACTACCTCACCTACATTCAGGTGATAGATGGTATAGCTCCACCACCTCACCCACATTCAGGTGATTGATGGTAGAGCTCCACCACCTCACCCACATTCACGTGATTGATGGTAGAGCTCCACCTCACCCACATTCACGTGATTGTTGGTAGAGCTCCACCTCACCCACTTTCATGTGATTGTTGGTAGAGCTCCACCTCACCTACATTCACGTAATTGTTGGTAGAGCTCCACCACCTCACCCACATTCAGGTGATTGATGGTAGAGCTCCACCACCTCACCCACATTAAGGTGATTGATGGTAGAGCTGCACCACCTCACCCACTTTCACGTGATTGATGGTAGAGCTCCATCACCTTACCCACAGTCACGTGATTGAGGGTACACCACCTCGCCCACAGTCAGGTGATTGAGGGTACACCACCTCGCCCACAGTCAGGTGATTGATGGTAGAGCTTCACTTCACCCACAGTGTAGACAGCTTGTACTGTCTGCACAGACAGCCTATGCTGTCTGCCAGCTTAGTTCATATTTCGCGCCACTAAGGTGCTGCTCTCTGGGTCTGTCCAAGTCTGTGGGAAGCTGGTCCCACACTCTCTGACTCAAACAGCGGCCTGGCAGCAAGAAAGTAGTCCTACTAGCTCTCTCTCTCGTGGGATGGCCCTGCCCGGGCCATGAGCACAACACACAAGCCTGTGTACCCACCACGACTTTTCAATAAACAAAGAAGCCTCCGAAGACGTTTATAATTCATACCCCGCTTTCAGTTCACCAAATCGTGCTATAAATGGTGGGAAGCGGTGGTCGCAGCAGTTGTGTTTGCCCTGAGAGAGGAAGGGAGGAAGTCATCTTCACTTCATCACCCCATGCAAGAAACATCCGTCTCTCAACGAGTTATCCTGATGTCGTGTCTGCACGTTTGAGCATCCAGACACAGGTACAACAGGATCCAGCCGAAATTTACCGAATTTCTTCGAGAATTGTAAGTGGCGTCCCAGTGACCCCACGCTACAGCATCCCATGCTGTTTCTAAAGTCACGTGTTCAGCGTCACTTGTATGTTGCTGTTGTTGTTCAGCTCAGCACAGCTGTTTCAGCAAGCCAGTTTAAGTTTAATATAGTTTAATATGTTTATTATGCACCCCATACCCATCCTGTGGGCGGTAGTCAAAAGATTACAGAGGTACATAATTGGTCCAGGGACTGGACTCCAAAGTTTTGATAGCTGAGCAAGTTACAGAGGTAATGAATTCACAATTTACAAAGGTAATGAACTCACAATTTACAAAGGTAATGAACTCCGGGTAGGTCTAGTCACAATCATGACAAGTTACAAAGGTATTTACAGATTACAGAGGTACGTAATGGGTCCAGGGACTGGGCTCCCAAAGTTGTGATGGCTGAACTAGGTACAAGGTAATGAACTCACAAGTTACAAAGGTAATGAATCCTGTAAGAATGGTTACTTA
>NC_091297.1:32274878-32314878 GCF_038502225.1 Cherax quadricarinatus | reverse complement strand
TCCCTCTTTGAAAGCATACAGCTTTGAAAGCATACAGCCAATTTATCAGTTCTATCATGCATCTGAAGACCAATGTGAGATGGAATCCACAGCATGTGCACTCTGACTCCACTGTCCACAATCCTACCATACCTGTGTCTGGCTTCTGACACAAGCATGCAACAATTTATGCTTAATGAGTTGAGAGCATTTATGGATGACAGAGAATCAGTTACAATTAAACTGTCAATCTTTGATACATAGATGCATTTCAGTGCAAGAAGTATGGCAAACAGTTCTGTCTGAAGGGTAGAGGCCCAATTATTGATGCGTGCTCCAATTTCTTTAAGAGTGCCATCACTCTGTACGACAACAGCAGCAATACCAGCTGCACCAGTGGATTGGTGAACAGAACCATCAGCGTAAATAATTTGCGAGAGTGTGTGCTGTGTGACTAAGTTATCAATACAGCTTAAGGCCTCATGTTTGGCTTCAAGGCGAAGTTTTGGTTGTGATTTAAGAAGTAGTTTGGGGGGAAATGGAGGAATGGTAGTTTGGAATGGGGTAATATTCTATGGAGCGGAGAAGTGCCGCTGTTGCCTTACTTGACATAGATCATGTATCTGATTCATGCGGAGGTCGGTTCCAGTTTTTTCGATCCATCTGGAGGAGTGTTCACCAGTGCTGAGGTAAGTTTGGAGGGCTTCTATGCAGGGATTTGAATGAGCTTGCCTGAGCATATTAACCCCAATTAGGATATTTCTTTCAGTAACACGATCTCTGATGCTTGGAATATCAAGTTCTTTTTGCATATTTAAAATTTTGGCAGTACGAGGGCATCCTAAAATGATCCTCATTGCTTCGTTCTGCAGTTTTTCCAGCCCTCCAAGCTTCCAGTCAGACACAAGAGCAAGTAGTGGCGCAGCATAATCAACCAATGATCTAATATAAGCAAGATACATCATTTTCACAATTTTAACATTAGCACCATACCTGGGGTGAAGCCCTGCCACAACTCTAAGTGCTCTTAGTCGTTCTTTGTATTGGCGACAAAGTCTTGTTACAACAGGTCCAAGTAGTGGAACCTCAAAACCTAGATACCTGTATCTGCTTACATATTCTAGAAGCTACCTGTCCAACAGAAAATCGTCTGTGTTGTTCCAGGGACATAGAAGTGTAACTAAAGACTTTGAATTAGGAACCCCACAGGGAGGTATGCTCAGTCCCACACTGTTCAATATTCTAATTAATGCATTACTTAATGCTATGCCTAGTCAGCCCCACCATTATGTGATTAGTTTTGCTGATGATATAATGATTCACACCACCGGATTCTCCAACACCCAAAACATTCTTAATCATGTACTAGCCTCGTGTCAGGACCTGGGGTTGATAATCTCTACTGATAAAACAAAGATACTCAATAGGCGTCCTCCTCGACAGAGAGGCACAGTTCGTCAGCAAGCCATAGGTGAGTTTTGTGGTGATTTCTGCGTCCAGTGTGTCTCCCTGTGTTTGTGGGTGGGAGAGGAGGAAGTGGCCAGATCCTCCCTCGCCATACACTCACCCACGCTCGCCCTACTCTCACCTCACCAGCCTACCACCACACTCCACCACTATGTACTCACTCCCTCTGCTGTGTTTTCTGCTCTTTTCCGTGTGAAATGGTCGCCAGAGCTGTGTATCCGAGTGCCCAAGGCCACTCGAAGCCACGTAGATCAGCATGCCACGTGGATCAGCAAGCCATGTGCATCAGCATGCCACGTGGATCAGCAAGCCACGTGGATCAGCAAGCCATGTAGATCAGTAAGCCACGTGGATCAACAAGCCACGCGGAGCAGCAAGCCACGTGGATTAGGATGCCACGTAGATCACGACACCACGTGGATCCCGACGCCACGTGGGGTGTGGGCGATGTCACATGGATCTACAAGCCACGTGGGTTACCAAGCCAGATGTCCCAGGCCTCATGCTGCCTGCATCACATTGACTTCACCCACGATGCTGCCTGACTTCATGACGTCACGATGTCTGCCTGACGTCACCTCGAGATGTCTGCTGACGTCACAGTGCTGCTGACTTCATCTCGTGACGTCACGCCTGACATCACATGATGTCACATCGAGTGTTTCTAGTAATTATTTCAGTATTGTCGAGAAGATTGAGAGAAGATATATGTCATGTGTTAATTCCTCTCAGTGTACTCACATGTTAGTGTATGGCTTAGTGTCAGTTTTGTACACAGAAAAGCATCATTTGCTAGTTTAAGCCATGTTGTACCACATGTACTGCGGGTGTGTGTAGTTTCCGTGTGTCCAGTGAGGTCTGAGCCAGACCTGAGTAGCACCACTGTGCTAAGTCACCCGATGTGACCAGTGCGTTTGACAGCTGATATCAGTCAGCTCTGAGCCCGAGCCCCCTTGTACAGAAAGCTCTTATGCTCGTTGCTCATGATGTTCTGCAGAATTGTACCTGCTACGATTCCCATCGAGATTTGCTTCACTTCACCTCCAGACCTTCAGAGCACAGTTATATGTAGAGAAACAAGTCTATGGACGTTTAGACTAACCTCTGCTATAACTCCAACTGCCGAGAGAATGACACTCGTCAAGCCACAGTTAGCCCTGTCAGCAGGCACTGTGTCAGCCTCGTGTCACAAGCTTCAGTGAGCAGCCTGCACAAAGATGATGTCACTTTGACTGCTAGTTCGCTCACTGCAGTCTGGTGTATGATGTTACGACTCCCAGATGTTTCGCCCAGTTGTCTCTGCCATGACTCGCTCCATGACTTACTCCACACTCGCTGGCAGTGACAGCCCAGCGACAGTACCAGTCGAGAAGTGTCCTCCTGAGTCACTTGCCAGAAGTCCTGCCCAGTTGCCGAGTTTTGTCGACGCCTCACTCGAGGGCACCAGCATGTCGTGCCCCAGGTTGAGTGAAAACCTGCAGCAACTCCTACGATGACTGCTTCACCGTTCCAGAGTAGGCTGTAACCTGTTACGTCACAGCTCAGCCGCAGTGATGTCTCTTGTGATGCAGTATCTGTCCAGATGCAGGAAGGCGTGCAATGATGCCCTTTGACGCTCACTGCCTATGACCACGATGTTTAGCACACCCCACATGTTTTTTTCTTCCCTCTCTGTAGGACGTTTTTTTCCATGTGGACATATATGTTTTTATTTTGTGTTCTGTGCCCTGTTCCTACGAGAGAGAGAGACCGAGTTTTTTTTACCGCCAGACATGGTCGGGACGACCATGTGGTAGGTGGCCGAGCATATGTAGACAGCCTGTACTGTCTGCACAGACAGCCTATGCTGTCTGCCAGCTTAGTTCATATTTCGCGGCACTAAGGTGCTGCCCTCTGGGCCTGTCCAAGTCTGTGGGAAGCTGGTCCCACACTCTCTGACTCACACAGCGGCCTGGCAGCAAGACAGTAGTCCTACTATCTCTCTCTCGTGGGATGGCCCTGCCCGGGTCATGGGCACAACACACAAGCCTGTGTATCCACCATATTCAGGTGATTGATGGTAGAGCTCCACCACTTCACCTACATTTACGTGATTGATAGTAGAGCTCCACCTCATCCACTTTCACGTGATTGGTGGTAGAGCTCCACCTCACCCACTTTCACGTGATTGGTGGTAGAGCTCCACCTCACTCACTTTCACGTGATTGATGGTAGAGCTCCACCACCTTACCCACAGTCACGTGATTGAGGGTACACTTCCACCACCTCGCCCACAGTCAAGCGATTAATGGTAGAGCTCCACCACCTCACCTTCATTTTCGTGATTGATATTAGAGCTCCACCTTACCCACTTTCACGTGATTGGTGGTAGAGCTCCACCTCACCCACTTTCACGTGATTGAAAGAAGAGCTTCACTACCTCACCCCACGCAGTGTTTATCTCCCTCACAGCTAATATTTAGCTTGTGATTGCTCGTGTCCCCCTGGTAAACATATATAGCACTGCATATTCAGGCTCATTCATCGTTACTGTCAATACTCACGTGGAAAACCTTAATCTGTTGAGGTCGTATATAATATATGGAATGAGGGGTAATTAGGGTAAATTCAAGGAGAAGAGCAGGTCATACTTTTTGCATTATTTTCAGTGATACCCTCATAAATTCAAATTCCCTAATGTACATTATGTCATCGAGAGAGAGAGAGAGAGAGAGAGAGAGAGAGAGAGAGAGAGAGAGAGAGAGAGAGTAACTTAGACCAGGACTGGAAAGTAACCTAGGAATCTGATGTATCGATGTCATCCTCAGAGAGGGGTAACTCCCCCAGCAGTGCTGACAAGCAACTTCACACGCTGTTGTAGCTACTGTTCCTCTAGTGGGATACTTGACGTTATCATTGCCATAGTGAAATCCAGCTCAGGTTGACACATTCACTAGCTCGTGTGTGCAACCCGTCCTATGTGTTGGTATATGTCAGGGAAATACTGGTAGATTCTGTTCCACCATGTAACTATCTCACGGAGTAGTATTGACGCTCACTGGGGATAAACCTGATCTTCTGAATATAAAAATAATTCTACAAATATCCTGCTCTTTCTTCTAGCTTTCGCTTTCTCCCTTCTTCACTTACGCTGTCTCTCTTTTTTTCTCTCCTTTACTTTTTCACTCCCTTTTTTTATCGTTTACTTCCTCCATTTTACATTCCTTTCCCTCCTTCCATTCTCTCCATCCTTCTCTCCCACACTCCCTCATTCTTTCACCTTTAATTATCTCCCCCCCTCCTTACCCTCCTTAATCCTTCCCTCCCTTTATGTATACCCTCTCATTCCATCTTCCCTTCACATCTTCCTTCTCTTATTCCATCATTCCTTCCTTCCCTTCCTTCTCGCACTGCCCCACTCATTTATCATCCAGCAGCCATTGTCCACTGGGAATAATTTAAACACATGACAATTGATGTTTCAACAGCTCAAACAATTCCTATTGTCCAGGAATACGACAATTCAGGCTCCCCTGAGCGCTCATGCTGCTCTGTATCTCTCAGCACCTGTATCTCTCAGCACCTGTATCTCTCAGCACATGTATCTCTCAGCACCTGTATCTCTCAGCACCAGAATCTCTCAGCATTCCTGGGTAGAAGAGACTGTTGTGCACACCACATTCTTCTGCTCGCAGAAGTGAGAGATTTGTCCACTCTGTGTAAAGTATAAAGGTGAAGTTGCCTGCTCCCTCCCTTTCTCCCTCTCTCCTTTCCTCCCTCTCTCCTTTCCTCCCTCTCTCATATACTATATTCTCTGGGAAGCATTAAGAAGAGAAGGCATATCAACCAAGTTTTCATGATAAGGGAGAACCAACATATTTTTAGTTGAATAAGGTTGGTTGTCCCTTTTTGAATTGTAAAAAGTATTTCTGGCAATTTTAAAGGATTGATCAATTAAGTTTCTTGGGTATTTTAAATCATTAGCTATTTCATAAATTTTTGAGATTTCTTCATGTCTGAATTCTGGACTACAAATACGTAAAACTCTCAAAAACATTAATGAGAATATAGACAGTTTAACTCTGTCATGATGTGAAGAAGAGTAGTGTACATAGGTACATTTATTTGGTAGTTTTTGTGAATTTTATATTTAAAATCATTGTTACCCTAGTTGATATGCCTTCTCTTCTTTAGACTTTTAATATCAAAATTGTATTTAAAAATCTTGATACAGTAAAAAAGCTTTTGATAAAAAATTCTCCCCAAAATGTTGACGGATGTGTCCATAAGATTCCTTGTAAAATATATGGTAAAGTTTATTACGGTCAGACTGATAAAAATCTTGAACTAAGATTAAAACAACATATATATAGCATTAGAACTAGTCAACATTCTAATAATATGAATGTTTCTTTTGGTTTATACAATTTGGATTTATTTATAATTAATAAAATTTGGGAAGAATTTGATGATACATTAGACAAGTAAAACATCTTAATGTTTGGGTAGGGTATCAGTTGTGTTTCAGAGAGTCGGGTGTTGTCACGCGAGTGTGAGGTGTAGTCTTCCCCTTATATGCCTTCCTGTTGATTATTTGTTTTTATAGTCTCTTGATAATGTGAGAAGTCACGAAAGCGCTTGGAATTTCGATATTCTTTCGCAGCGGTTGTTATATATATATATATATATATATATATATATATATATATATATATATATATATATATGTCGTGCCGAATATGTAAAACTGGTCAATTAGCAAGAACTCATTTAAAATTAAGTCTTTTCTAAAATTTTCTCTTATACGTTTAAAGATATATATTTTTCATTAATGTTAATGTAAAAATTTTTAATTTTGCACCAAAAGAATCTTAGAAAACTTACCTAACCTTATTATAACAAGAACAATTTATTTTAGCCTAACCCAACTATATATGTTTTAGATTTGTTTACTGTAATTTAATACTAAACAAACACAGTGAAATATATTTTTTTCGTTAGGTTCAGAATGATTTTGGCGAAATTATTGCATACACAAATTTTCGCTTGTCCTATATGGCTAGATGAGCGTTGCTATTTAAGCCAAGATCGCAAGTTCTGCCTATTCGGCACGACATATATATATATATATATATATATATATATATATATATATATATATATATATATATATATATATATATATATATATATGTCGTGCCGAATAGGCAGAACTTGCGATCTTGGCTTAAATAGCAACGCTCATCTTGCCATATAGGACAAGTGAAAATTTGTGTTCGCAATAATTTCGTCAAATTTATTCTGAATCTAACGAAAAAAATATATTTCATTGTGTTTGATTAGTATTAAATTATTGTAAACGTATCTAAAATATATTTAGTTGGGTTAGGCTAAAATAAATTGCGCTTGTTATAATAAGGTTAGGTAAGTTTTCTAAGATTCTTTTGGTGCAAAATTAAAAAAAATTAAATTAACATTAATGAAAAAAATATATCTTTAAACGTATAAGAGAAAATTTTAGAAAGGACTTAATTTTAAATGAGTTCTTGCTAATTGACCAGTTTTACATATTCGGGACGACATATATATATATATATATATATATATATATATATATATATATATATATATATATATATATATATATATATATATATATATATATATATATATACACGTGTGTGTTTGTGTGTGTGTGTAAATATAATAATTATCCTTCCTTCCCTTCTCTCCTACTCTCTCTCCACGTCTCTTCCCATGATGCTCCTCCTCCTCCTTATCCCAGCTGGCCAGGGAGCCTGAAGGCAGGTGCACAGAGTAAGGTAGTGGGAGTCGTCCACCATGAAGGTATCGTCTTTAATTCCTGCAGTGTTTCCCAGGCGGGATAATCCTTAAGGCTGCCTTCCCCTCCCCGCCCCTTACCTTTACCCCTTATTTTTACCCTTTACCTCATTCTGTTCTTCCCCCCTTCCCAGCCTCTTCCCTCATTTCCCCTTTAAGCGTCTTCTCCTCTTCTCCCTCCCCCCTTCTGTCTCAATTCTATCTCGTATCGCTAGTTCATCATCTTACCTCCTCACTCGTCCACCCCATTCTCCCTTGTACCTATTTGCTCACTTATCCTATTGCCCCTTGATCATTAACTTGCCTTTCCTCTCACCTGTTCTTATCTTGACACGTGACGCTGCCTTAACTTGTGGGCTATGTAGTTTGACCTGTGACTTATCGCCACCTGTCACCTTCATGACCTAACGTGTGACGTTTGTGACATGACGCGTGATTTTCATGTCATGACCTGATACAGTCATAACTTGAATCTACATAGTTGGGACTTGAGTTATGACTTCGAATAGTTGTGGCTTAATCTACTACAGTTGGGAAAAATAATACATTTGAGCACAGATGCAACAAGTTCTTTAAACCTGAAGTGACAGTCTGTAAATAAAGGGTTAACAAAATAAGCATTTTTGTAACTCTTTAAATATAGTTTGGAAGTTCAAGCTTAAGATCTTGATCCTCTCTGAACTCAGAACTAGAGAATCAGATTTACTGATTCTAACTGTAGCATTAGACACATCTGAAGCAGTGCACAGAATTTTAAAAGTAGAATTTGTGAATATAAAAGATTGTCAGACAGGAGTCGTACCCTTCTAGATAAACCTCATTTTCATCTGACAGAATTTATTCTGTAAAAGATAACAATAACCTAGTACACGAGGCTTTTATATTATAGTTACTGCACAGAGCAGTTTGTATTTACGATTTTTTAGAGAACCTATTTTCTAGATAAGTTAAACCTGGATATATTGACAATGAAACCCCAATTAATTTGTGCAGTTTCCCTATTGGTTTTGTCTGATTTTCTGTTAAAATGAACATGTAAATCCCATTTGGACGAGAAATAAAACACCGAATAGGAAGGATCTGTATATTTCTGACTCAGTCAGAAACTCTCTTCTGTTAAAATAGTTTATTGTTGTTTGTGTTCGTAAGTTTATACTTGGGTCATGAGTAGCAAAACTTAGACTCCTAAATCTTATGTTTTTTTATAGTTTTGTGTTTCTTGTAATCTTTTGATAAAATTAATTTGATTTAGATCAGTTTGTTTGAAATTTCGCAGAAACACCGATGATTATGAAGGAAGAATGTATAACGATAGTGACATTATGGATAAAAGTACATCTTTATTGAATACGTTTCGGTCCTGGGACCGAAACGTATGATGATAATATATTCGCCAGGACTGAGGTCCTGACATGGGTCGTTGCCAGACGATGACCCGTCAACATGAGCGTATCCGAATGATACAAGGGAGTGAAAAAGCAGTACTTTATGGTGGAGAAAGCAGGTCGCTGGTGAGGATCAGGTGAAGGCATCAGGTCATCAGCAGGGAAATTAACGTGGAGTAGCATCACATGTGTTGAAGTAGCTGAGAGAAAGTACTTGCCAGCTCTTTTCAAGCTCTATTGTTTTGGAACAAATACATGATCTTAACTACCTTTGCACAAATGATACTGTCCCACGCTGACACTCTGGTGCCACAGTGACATATCTGACGCCTTCACCTGTTCATCATAAGTGACATATATGTACTGTGCTCTTCAAGTATCTTGTATTATTTTGAGTTACCAAGATTCCAGGATTCTACTAATACTATTAGTACTACTACTAGTAGTAGTAGTAGTAATAGTAGTAGTAGTAATACTAGTAGTAATAATACTAGCAGCAGTAGTAGTAGCAGTAATAATAACAGCATTAATAGTCGTAGTAGTAATAGTAGAAACAGCAGCAAAGTAGCAATAGTACATTTATGGGAAGGTCTAACCCCTACGGGTTATGCAGTACGTGGGGAATAGGAGTCAATGAGGTTTGATGCAAGAGTTCCCCCTCACCTGCCTCAAGGCTCCTTTTTTGACGGATTATTTCCAACTTTCGACACGCTGACTTATCACCTTATAATAACCTTCGCATATCATAAGTCTCATAATTTCTCCTGAAACAGAAATAAAATTATGTATAACGAAAGTAATTTAGTGAGAGTTAGGTGAGAGTTTTCACTTTTTTTTTTTTGTAATAGATTTTCATTCATAGAGTCAAATCAATGATACATTTACATGTTAGCTGGATATGTCAGCTGGCTGATGAGGATCCAGGTGACATATCGTACGTTGTATCTCAGTATGATGCTGTCGACAGCATCAGTCATATTCCTCATTGCTAGTTTTTCATATCCTCCCCTAAAACCTAACATCAATCTCAGGTCACTGAGCTGCTGTCATAACGTAAAACCTAACATCAATAATCTCATTTCACTGAGCAACTGACCCATAAATTACACCAAAGATTTATCTAATATTTGCCATGTCTTTTATTTTGACAAACACATATCGTAAAAGTGTTAAAGATTCTGTGCCCTCATATCAGAGAAGTCAGCTAGGTGACCATGTATCATGAAATATCCTACTAAATGTCTTCATTGTTGTTATTCCTATGTTCCTAGAAACCAGAATTTATTTCTTTTCGACCTCAACTTTTTCTGTCGATCTGTTGTGTACACTTTAGAACAAACTGATTTTTCTTCCTCCAAAGTTTCGTTTTTATTTCGCTAATAGCACGAGAAAGCCTCATTCGATCGGCTTCAAATTTAGCCCCAGTGTATGGTAACTGGGGCTAAACTCAAGGAACAACTGGAATATGCCATATGAAAGAAGTTGCAGAACACTTTCCAAGGTTCCTGGAATAGCTTTGACCATTTTCACAACCCTCTGCATGTAATGAAAATTATCAGACTTCTCCTAAATCGGCGACAGTGGATTATTATTAATTACATTCATGGGAGAAGCACTAAACCCATGCAGGTCATACAGTGCCTCGGGGAATGGAAGCCATTCAGGCTTGATTCAAGGAATTGAAGCAGTGGTCCAATTCCTTAGTTCAAGAGCCCCTCATCAACATCCAGGATCCTTGACGGGGACGACGGTGGAGAGAGAAACTCAGGTGTGTAGGTGAACATCTGCCAGTTTTACGTATAAAATAGTGGGAAATTTTTATTCTGTTAAATCACGTAAGATACATTTGTCTACCTCTTCTGAATGACTTTAGAATGCCTCTTCTGGTTGGTTTAAAATTTTCAGCCTTGGTGTGTTTACTATTGAATAACTTAATTAAGAATGCCTTGTCTTAACTGCTACAGAATATTAACAATGATGCATTCCAGAAGAAAAACGAAATCATGTAAGTTTAAACTATGTAATAAGAAAGTTTAAACTATGTAATAAGAAAGGAAGACATCTTCAGAACCAAAGTCAGGACTAAGATTCATGCAATAAAAGTTGTGTATATGTGATGCTTCAACAAGAGGATCATTGTAAAGGCTAGATGTAGGATAGACAGTTTTAACAGAGGACCAATCAACAGAATGACTGGTATTGGCAAGCCCAACACTTCTTTTGTGCTCCTTGAGGCTATCAGAAAGAGAGCAGCCAGTTTCTCCAAAGTACTGAGAAGACAAGAGGAGCATGAAATAGACTCGATAGGCATTTATGTATGTTGCACCCTCAGAAAAGGATGCACTAAATATTATATACATATATTGCTTTTTCATATAATTTTATATTGCTGAGTTTTTCGTTAATAGCTAAAACGAAAAAAAATCCTGCTTTTGTACATAGGTAAGATGTAACACCTATACCGCTTATGGTGCTTATTGAGTTTCCCAGTTGCGTGTGGACAGGCTGCTTTGGGAATATGTGTGAGTGCCCTGGTACCTGTTGCTTTAATTGCTTCCAAGATATTATATGATGAGATGAGGTCTGTTGGAGTGGGTTCAGATGCCTGAGGTGGACCTGGATCATCACTTTCCACAGGACATCCTGAACCAGGGCAACTACCGTGTTTGCGGAGGAAACCATTAGAGTTGAGACAAAGAAGCTGTAAGCACGACCGACACTTACCGCTCCATTTCCCTGGCTGCTTGCTTCCTCCTGGTTGGCATCCATCTGTTAGACTAGACAGTAGGAGTGGAGTATGACATGCTGGGTGGGTATGGTGCTTGGAAGGTAGTGAACTTGACCGTGGTGGCCTGGTGGAGTTTGAGGGGCTGGGAGGGGAAGGGGAAAACTGCCCCTGGGAATTGGGTGGGGGAGGCGCAGGTTGTTGAATGGGGTTATCCCGGGGAGTACAATACACGTGGACTTGCACACTATATTGTTCACACTGTCTTACAATACACACAACATTACTTGTTTCCCATGTACACTATGAATAATGTGGGTATGGGCACTGTTGAACCAATGTGTTCACTCACCATCTAGATACACACCGCGCCTTTTCCACCCATCCCCGTGGCATGGGGGAGGATGCATTGACTGGTCACTCCCTCATTAACATTAATCCCACATTGTTTTTCCATAACATATGCCACTAAATAGTCCATGCATCGACACAATCATTCCTGTGGAAAATTGCATTTATTTGAATGTATCATTACGTACATAACGAAAAATGAACAAAGATAATTATTATTTATCAGTTAGACAAGTAGGAATTTGGGACACCTAGGTCGCAAAAAATGTCCCCCTTCGATACCTACCACTGTCATATCCACAAGTTGCTCTGGACCTATTAATTATAAATGAAAGATACATCACCAGAGATGCTGGTAAATATATAAATTTGTGGACTGTATATTAAATTAAAAATAAATGATTATATATATACACATAACAGAAGAGAATATCTTAATATCACTCACCAATTTGACTGGAGATTAATGTGTCATGTACAGGACCTCCCCTTTTGCCTACATTTATGAAAAATTTACTGGCCAGAATTTAAACATAAATTAGACAGCTTATCTGAGGTTCCTGGAGTTGTCCTGTCCTGTCGCCTGATACTTAGATTATGCAGGAATGCACATCCAATAATTTCGGCTTCTATCTGAGAGGTGTCAGCCCAATTTTAACCTCTAGAGCACGAAAATTCATCACATTAATCACTAACGTTCTGTTCAATTCAAACAATAATGGCGAGCGTCCTTCTGCGCAGGTGCAGCTTCCCATTTTTTATGACAAATTTTTATTAAATACAGTATGGCCATCTATTTACATATAACTACTGTATTTATGGAAAATATATACAGTATTTTCCACACTGCGGCCGGCCGGAGTTCGTTGCTAAACGACTCAAATTACTCCTTCCTTTAGGAGACAATTCCAGCTGGTTCTGGCTTGAGTGGCTGTTCTCCTAGTAGGTCTTACTACGATTTCATTTTCCGGCATCACTTGGTCAGCGTTATCTTCCATATCACTCGTGTCACTTTCCCTCAGATTTTCATTTACGTTTGATTGAACACTTAATTCCAAGGGAATCAATTTATTAATTGTGCGTAAACTTTCCTGGCCATGACACAACACTTTGACATTCCTGACAACACCTTGTGCATCTGGGTACAATGTCAATACTTTGCCCAGAGGCCACAATGTTCGATGTTGTTCAGTATCAATCAACACAATGTCACCTGGTTGAATGTTCTGTCGATTTACTACCTCTGTCGCACCATAAAAATGTTCACGTATATATATATATATATATATATATATATATATATATATATATATATATATATATATATATATATATATATATATATACATTCGTCGTGCTGAATAGGCAGAACTTGCGATCTTGGCTTAAATAGCAACGCTCATCTTGCCATATAGGACAAGCGAAAATTTGTGTATGCAATAATTTCGCCAAAATCATTCTGAACCTAACGAAAAAAATATATTTCACTGTGTTTGTTTAGTATTAAATTACTGTAAACAAATCTAAAATATATTTAGTTGGGTTAGGCTAAAATAAATTGCTCTTGTTATAATACGGTTAGGTAAGTTTTCTAAGATTCTTTTGGTGCAACATTATAAATTTTTACATTAACATTAATGAAAAAAATATATCTTTAAACATATGAAAGAAAATTTCAGAAAGGACTTAATTTTAAATGAGTTCTTGCTAAATGACCAGTTTTACATATTCGGCACGACATATATATAAAGTACAGAATATGTATAATATATACTCTAATAATTGTGTAAGAGCTTAACTCCTTAATTATTTGAGTTGCATAAACTGTAAATATTACCACCTGGAAACCCTTGTTATTAAGAATCTCAGCTTTTATTTGGTTGGTTTGTGTTCATTCAATTACAATCCAAAAACACTGTTGTGGAGCCAGCTGATTTTACCGGGTAACTGGACTAGAATCCACTCTGACAAACTGTTACAAAACCAAAAACAGGCTAGATGCTAGAGGGTGATTAATAAGTTGACCTAGTATTCCCTAGAGATATCTTCTTTTAATAGATGTCGCATTTTGTAACAATGTGCAAATTTGGAAGTTAAATTAAATTTTAGAAAAATCTTAAAATTGATAGATTCAGAGCAGTTGCTAGAGAATGCCATATTTTTATTGGCTTTGAACTTTCAGTAATGGTTGGCTTTATTAAAACAAAGTTAGGCTATCATTTTGAGCCAAGTAAATTTTAAACTGCAAATTTTATTAAACTGATTTCCATGTAATAAGTAGACAATGCTTCTTCTGGTTGACTTCGAACTTAAAGTTCACGTGTATCGTAACTGGAATGATTTTTTATACTGAATTAGGTTTTTGTTTATGACAGTTAAACAATTTGCCTGTCTTAAAACCCCGAAGTAAGATATTTTTCTTAGAGGATTGCAGAGAATTTTAAATAGAAGAGAATTAAAAAAATGAGAAATATTGAAAAAAACATTTATAAAGTATTTTTGTCATTTTCACGAGTTTATTGAACCTTATATGTTGTACTGCTTATTGCCAGAGCCAACACATTCATAGGTACAGTGTTCTCCCACCAACATTCACCCTAAATCTTCAACAGTAATATTTAAGCACAGAAGCTTTCGTCACTCTGTACTGTTCCAGTCATGTGTATTGAGGCAGGGGGAATCGAGACTAGGCAATGTGGGATTCCTTTCTCGGATATTGCAGTGACTGATGTAAATCTAACTGAACTTGATGCTGCTGCTTCTAGTCTGTCTCCTTCATCGTCGCCATAGAAAAATATATCAGTAAAATTCAAAAGTGTAAACATCGTGCGAGACTGTATATTATAGCTTTGTCTGTAACTTAAGAAACCTGACAGTTGTTTACTTAACAAGAAATGTATGAAGCATTTTGCTTGGTTGTGAAGTTTCTAAAGTGCCCCTGCATGCAGTCATATTTACTTGAAGCTTATATATTAGTTAAAAAAATTAGAACAAGGAGAATACAGTAGCAATGCAGTAGGCCTATGCTAAAACGATGCTTCTCCTCTGTTACATAGGCTAATACTACAATATTATTTTAATTGCTGTTTTCCATGAAAATTGTTAATATCAGTTAATCTAATGTCCGTACATTTCTGCTTTTTCACTTATTTGTTAACGTACAACTGAAAGTTATAATATTGGGGTTTATTTTCCTCGTGTGGTTGAGAAGTGCGCCTGTTGTTACTAGCAAGGTTATGGTACCTCCAGTGGCCACTACTGACACTCCTTGTTAGTTGCTATGATGGCAACACTCTCCTGACACATGTTATATACATGTGAACATCATGTAGTGATGTAGATGACTCGGCAGGAGATGCACTTTCTGGCTGCCAGAGGAGTTATAAGAACATAAGAACATAAGAAAGAAGGAACACTGCAACAGGCCTACTGACCCATGCAGAGCAGATTCATGCCCCCCCCCCCCCCCCCCCCCCGGATTAGCCCAATGACCCACCCAGTCTGATCATCTCCGCTCAAGGATGGAGCACTGCACCAGACCCAGCAGCACAAGCTAGTCAGGTCCAACTCACACCCACCCACACCCACTCATGTAATTATCTAACCTATTTTTAAAACTACACAACGTTTTAGCCTCAATAACTGTACTCGGGAGTTTGTTCCACTCATCCACAACTCTATTACTAAACCAGTGCTTTCCTATATCCTTTCTGAATCTGAATTTTTCCAACTTGAAACCATTGCTGCGAGTCCTGTCTTGGCTGGAAATTTTCAGCACGCTATTTACATCCCCTTTATTCATTCCTGTTTTCCATTTATACACCTCGATCATATCCCCTCTAATTCTACGCCTTTCGAGAGAGTGCAGATTCAGAGCCCTCAGTCTATCCTCATAGGGAAGATTTCTGATACATGGGATTATCTTTGTCATCCTCCTCTGTACGTTTTCCAGAGCATTTATATCCATTTTGTAATACGGTGACCAGAACTGAGAAGCATAGTCTAAATGAGGCCTAACCAAGGATATATAGAGTTGAAGAACAACCTGAGGACTTCTATTATTTATACTTCTAGATATGAAGCCAAGAATTCTGTTAGCTTTATTGCGAACACTAATGCACTGTTGTCTTGGTTTTAAATTACTGCTAACCAGAACTCCTAAATCCTTTTCGCAATCAGTAGTATTAAGATCTACATTATTTAGTTTATATGTGGCATGGTTATTTACCTGTCCAACATTTAGAACTTTGCATTTGTCTATATTAAACTGCATCTGCCACTTCTCCGACCATTGCATCAGTCTATTCAAATCATACTGGAGTGTTCTAGTGTCCTCATTAGAATGAATTGGACGGCCTATTTTGGTGTCATCAGCAAATTTGCTTATGTCGCTATTTATTCCCTCATCTATGTCGTTTATGTAAATTGTGAACAACAATGGGCCCAACACTGATCCCTGAGGAACACCGCTTGTGACGTGCCCCCATTCTGATTTCTCCCCATTTATGCAAACTCTTGCTGTATATTTGTCAGCCATGCCTCTACCCAGGAAAAAATTTCTCCTCCTATTCCGTGTGCCTTAAGTTTCCTCAATAGCCTCTGGTGTGGAACTTTATCGAAAGCTTTACTGAAGTCAATATACACAATATCATATTCATTACCATGATCTACCTCCTCAAACACCTTAGTGAAAAAAGTTAGTAAATTCGTAAGACAGGAACGCCCCTTTGTAAAACCGTGTTGAGATTCATTAATCAATCTGTGCCTGTCGAGATGGCTACGAATTGCTTCGACAATTATTGATTCCATAAATTTTCCCACTATGGAGGTAAGGCTTATTGGTCTATAGTTCGAAGCCAAGGACCTGTCACCTGCCTTATAAATAGGTATTACATTTGCCATTTTCCACTTATCAGGCACTATGCCAATTTGTAGTGATATGTTAGAAAGATTAGCCAAAGATTAGCTAAGTTCTTCTTTACATTCCTTTACCACCCTTGCAAACAGTTCATCAGGGCCTGGGGATTTGTTAGGTTTTAGTTAATTTGTCTGAGGACCATGTCACTAGTTACCGCAATCGTACATAGTTTATTATCATCCTGTTACATAATCTATTATTTCAGTAATATCGCTAGTATTTTCCTGGGTGAAAACTGAGAGGAAGTAGGTATTTAGAATTTCACACATATCCTTATCACTGTCAGTGATCTGACCAGAGTTACTCCTAAGTGGGCCAATCTTGTCCCTAATCTTACTTCTGTATACCTCAAAGAATCCTTAAGGGTTAATCTTTGAATCTCTTGCGACCTTAGCCTCATAATTCCTTTTTGTTTTTCTTATTCCTTTCTTTATTTCTCTCTTTAATTGAATATATTGATTTCTTAACTGTCCATCCCCTTTAATCTATTGTTCATCCATTTGGGATCATTTTTGTTAGATCTAATTTCCCTACTTGGAACAAAAGTTGTCTGGGCAGCTAGAAGTATGGTCTGAAAAACGTCATATTGGCAACCAAGATCACCTACCTGACCCATAGTCAGGACATCCCAATTTAGCCCACCCAGGTAATTTTTCAGTCCCATGAAGTCGGCCAAGCGAAAATCTGGGACAGATTTGATTGCAGTTATCTGGGTAATTCCATGATATATTAAAACTAAGTGATTTGTGATCACTTTTCCCAAGCTCATCATTAACCTCAAGATTATTAATTAGTGAATCTTTGTCGGCAAGAACCAAGTCAAGCAGATTGTTTCCTCTAGTTGGTTCTGTCACAACCTGTTCTAAAAAGCAATCCTGAACCGTATCAAGAAAGTCACTAGACTCAAGATTTCTTGTCATATTGTTCCAATCAATTTGTCTAAAGTTAAAGTCTCCCATTATCACAACATTTTCATATCTAGATGCCTTATGAATTTCGTCCCATAACAGCTTACTGCACTCCCTACCAAGGTTTGGGGGCCTATAAATCACACCCAAAATTAATTTGTCATGTCCCTCGAGAAACTGTAGCCAAATAGATTCTGTGTTCGATGTCTCTAAACTTATATCATGTCTAAGACAACAATTTAAATTTTCTCTGACATACATCGCCACTCCACCACCCTTCCTGTTGACCCTGTCAGTGTGGAATAGTTTATAACCCTGTATGTTGCATTCAGAAGACATTTCTCTATCTTTCAGGTTGAACCAGGTCTCTGTTATACCAATAATATCTATATTACCTACACTTGCAAGTAATCTTAGCTCATCTATCTTATTTCTTAGACTCCTACTATTTGTATAGTAAACTTTAAGGGAGCTAGTCACTCGTTGCCCTCTACTATCCCTCTTTGTTTGCTGATCAATTGATTTGCCATTACTAGCAACTTTATTTTGAATATTGTCTTTTAAACATATCCCTGAGGTATCCCAATAATTGCTGTTTTTAGCCCTAATGCTGCAGCCTGATTGTTTCCCACAAACACCCATACCTCTATAATCTATCAGTTTAAATTCCTAGACAAGTCATCAATTACCCTTTCAATTGAATTAGCTAATGCAACCACGCCATCCCCAGAGATATGAACCCCATCCCTTGCATACATATCACGTTTGTCAAAGAATAGATCCCAGTTATCAATGAATGGGACTGCAAGTTCCTTGCAGTACCTGTCTAGCCAGCAATTTATATCAATTGCCCTAGACATCCATTCATTGCCCACTCCCTTTCTAGGCAAGATGCTACATATGACTGGGATCCCTCCCTTAGACCTAACTACTTCTATGGCTGACCTGTACTTATCCAGCAGCTCCTCTCTCCTGCCCTTCCCAATGTCATTACCCCCAGCACTAAGACAGATAATGGGCTTGATCCCATTACCTGCCATAATATTATCCAACCTGCTGACTATGTCACCAACACCAGCTCCAGGAAGACACACACTCTGTCTGACCTTTCTGTCTCTGTTACAAAATGCACGGTCCATATATCTTACCTGAGAATCGCCTACTATTAAAATATTTTTACCTTGATTAGCAGGGGAATCAGTGGTACCTTCAACCTCACTAACCACTGAAGTACACTCGTTTTGGAGAACAGAGAATCGATTTCCTACCTTCACATCTTCTCTATTAACTCTCATCTTCCTTCTTCCTGAACTGTGAACCTCTTGCCACTTAGAGCGGCTGCCACTATCACTGCTGGTGACCATTTCCTCCTTACCAGCTAAATCCTTCTCACACTCGCTCCCAAACTCATCTATGCGAAGCTTCAGCTTCCTATTTTCCTCCTGAAGAAGTAGAATCTCCTTCTTCAACACTTGAACCTGAGATTCTAAAACACTACAACAAGCCATGGTGCTTGGTAACAGCCCACGCTAACTCCCAAGAGCTTAGGCAGCGTTTCGCCCACACAGTGGGCTTTTTTCACATGCGGTCCTACCTGCTGAGGCAGGTAGGACCGCAGGTGACCACTGACCTCAGCGTACTGAGTAACTTGTAAACGAATGTGGATGTCAGTGACAGGTAAGTTATTTTGTTTTACGAAAATTATGACTGTTGATTTTATATAATTAATTTTAAATGTCTTGTTCTTCAGTTCTCGTAATTAAATAAACCTGATGTTTTGTGAAGATTTTTTTACTAGGCTATAACAGCGTCACTAAGAAACTGTCTGCTGTATGATGTAAGAGTTTTCATAATATTTTCTGTGCCGAATTATGACTATAATATAAAATTATAATAAACTACATTGATAATAAAATGTTATAAAAAATAGGGTAAGATTAGCTCTTGTAAAGTAAAAGGACACAAGTGCAACTAATGTGACATTTATTGTGGCAACGTTTCGCTCTCCAGGAGCTTTATCAAGCCATTACCGTAATGGCTTGATAAAGCTCCTGGAGAGCGAAACGTTGCCACAATAAATGTCACATTAGTTGCACTTGTGTCCTTTTACTTTACATATTGTCGGTAATTCTACCAACTTTATTACAAGATTAGCTCTTAATGACAAGATGCATTATGCCTCTCTTTTACTGAATAAAATTCCAGTAATATACTTAAAAAAAAACAAAGGCTACGTGGCTTCGGAAGGTTTGAAAACCCGATGTATAACAGTGATGTTGAGAATACAGGAGATTAGTCATTGTATATTTATAGATGAGAGTGCTGTGGCAACAGTGTTTATTATTATTATTATCAAAGATTCGCCGGTATTCTCCCGGCCGGGACTTTTCCAAGTGGTGGCCCGGCCTTGGCTCCCTCTTTAGGGAGTGTCTGAGACCTAAGTCTCCCATGGGAGGAGACACAAGTACCTCCTCATCTGTGGGACCAACTGTCCCCAGGCCTAGCCACATTCCCCGCCCTCACGGTGCTCGTAGGGATAAGCTAGACCTCTCTGGTCTGCCATCCCCCACCCCCCGAGGGGGCTACTGAGAATGGCAGTCTTGTGAGCTACAAGCTCTGGCTCAGGCACCTACCCTGCCCTAGAAGGGCTGGGCATGGTGTCGATGAACACTGTTTTCCGTAATGCATTTTTTATCTGAAAAAAAAGAAAAAATAATATTGCTAGGGTACGATTGCTATAGAAAAAAAAAGAATTTACGAATATAAGAAATTCCTTTGGAGACAGCCTGTAAGACTAATTCTTGCAACATTTTTATGGGTACATAAAATAAGCTTAACGTATTGGCGACATTTTTACCCAAGTCCTAACACAAATTTTACCGCCAAGTCCGGTCAGCTATAAAATGTCCATCACCGGGATCGCGGCTGCTAACTTACGGTGGTGGCAGTGTTTTGTGGCAGTGTTCCATTGTCAGGAAAATGTATCTTGAGATGGATCTTTGTCAAGAAATGCCCGGGTCAATGATTGGTCAAACACTGGCATATTATGGCCCCTCAAGGAAGGTTTCTTGATGTTGGTGAGGGGCTCTTGATTTAGGGAATTGGATCTGTGCTCCAGTTCCCCGAATTAAGCCTGAATGCCTTTCACATCCCCCCCCCCAAGGCGCTGTATAATCCTCCGGGTATAGCGCTTCCCCCTTGATTATAATAATAATAATGGCATATTATGGCTGGTTATCAGTGATTAAGTAACCTCTGTTTTGTAAAGTAAAAGGTCACAAGTATAACTAATGTGACATTTTACTGTGGCAACGTTTCGCTCTCCATGAGCTTTGACAAAGCTCCTGGAGAGCGAAACGTTGCCACAATAAAATGTCACATTAGTTGCACTTGTGTCCTTTTACTTTACATATTGTCGGTAATTCTACCAACATTATTACAACCTCTTATTTATCGGAATTAACAACCCTTGGTTAAGCTGATAGTTGTGGGATCATCTTTCACCTACTTGACGAACATGGTATAAAATACTTAAAAGTTGATTAAGACACATGTTTAACAGGTATTCAATACCGACAAGATGAAAGTGAAGACACTTGTGCAACATCTGGTTATGTATGAATGGTATATAATACCAGAATCTCCACGACTATGGTACTCTTCGCACCTACTCCTAGGTTGAGGGACTGATTACCTCATCTTCTGTACATAGTTCTACTGTCTTCAAGTTATGTCCTAGAATTTGTATTGATAAAGCCACTGGATGGCGAAACGTCTACAATAAAGATACCCAGATGTTGCACATGTGTCTTAATCTCAAAATCTGGTTATCTTTATTGTAGACGTTTCGCCATCCAGTGGCTTTATCAATGCAGATTCTTGGATATAATGAGAAAACAGAAGAACTATATTCAAAAGATGAGGTAGTCAGTCCCTCAGCCTTGGAGGTGGTGTTTACAGTACCGTTGTTGTAGAGATTCACATGTGTAACAGTTGGGTACCTTGACTGTTAAAATGTTTCGCCTGCTCGGTAGGCTTCTTCACTCAAATACAAAGAATGTATTGAAGACAGCATAAGTGATGACGTAAAAAAGATGTAATCAAGATTGAGACACTTATTGTAGATGAATGGTTCAGTGAACCGACACGTTGATAAATTAGACACATGTGCAGCTCTTGGGTATCTTTATTGGGGAAACGTTTCGCCACACAGTGGCTTCATCAGTCCACACATAGGAGAAACTTGAAGAACAAGAGGATAAAGAGGTGTTGATAAATTAGACACAAGTGCAACTCTTGGGTATCTTTGTTGAGGAAACGTTTCGCCACACAGTGGCTTCATCAGTCCATTATTATTATCACACTGGCCGATTCCCACCAAGGCAGGGTGGCCCGAAAAAGAAAAACTTTCACCATCATTCACTCCATCACTGTCTTGCCAGAAGGGTGCTTTACACTACAGTTTTTAAACTGCAACATTAACACCCCTCCTTCAGAGTGCAGGCACTGTACTTCCCATCTCCAGGACTCAAGTCCGGCCTGCCGGTTTCCCTGAATCCCTTCATAAATGTTACTTTGCTCACACTCCAACAGCACGTCAAGTATTAAAAGCCATTTGTCTCCATTCACTCCTATCAAACACGCTCACGCATGCCTGCTGGAAGTCCAAGCCCCTCGCACACAAAACCTCCTTTACCCCCTCCCTCCAACCCTTCCTAGGCCGACCTCTACCCCGCCTTCCTTCCACTACAGACTGATACACTCTTGAAGTTATTCTGTTTCGCTCCATTCTCTCTACATGTCCGAACCACCTCAACAACCCTTCCTCAGCTCTCTGGACAACAGTTTTGGTAATCCCGCACCTCCTCCTAACTTCCAAACTACGAATTCTCTGCATTATATTCACACCACACATTGCCCTCAGACATGACATCTCCACTGCCTCCAGCCTTCTCCTCGCTGCAACATTCATCACCCATGCTTCACACCCATATAAGAGCGTTGGTAAAACTATACTCTCATACATTCCCCTCTTTGCCTCCAAGGACAAAGTTCTCTGTCTCCACAGACTCCTAAGTGCACCACTCACTCTTTTTCCCTCATCAATTCTATGATTCACCTCATCTTTCATAGACCCATCCGCTGACACGTCCACTCCCAAATATCTGAATACGTTCACCTCCTCCATACTCTCTCCCTCCAATCTGATATTCAATCTTTCATCACCTAATCTTTTTGTTATCCTCATAACCTTACTCTTTCCTGTATTCACCTTTAATTTTCTTCTTTGGCACACCCTACCAAATTCATCCACCAATCTCTGCAGCTTCTCTTCAGAATCTCCCAAGAGCACAGTGTCATCAGCAAAGAGCAGCTGTGACAACTCCCACCCTGTGTGTGATTCTTTATCTTTTAACTCCACGCCTCTTGCCAAGACCCTCGCATTTACTTCTCTTACAACCCCATCTATAAATATATTAAACAACCACGGTGACATCACACATCCTTGTCTAAGGCCTACTTTTACTGGGAAAAAATTTCCCTCTTTTCTACATACTCTAACTTGAGCCTCACTATCCTCGTAAAAACTCTTCACTGCTTTCAGTAACCTACCTCCTACACCATACACTTGCAACATCTGCCACATTGCCCCCCTATCCACCCTGTCATACGCCTTTTCCAAATCCATAAATGCCACAAAGACCTCTTTAGCCTTATCTAAATACTGTTCACTTATATGTTTCACTGTAAACACCTGGTCCACACACCCCCTACCTTTCCTAAAGCCTCCTTGTTCATCTGCTATCCTATTCTCCGTCTTACTCTTAATTCTTTCAATTATAACTCTACCATACACTTTACCAGGTACACTCAACAGACTTATCCCCCTATAATTTTTGCACTCTCTTTTATCCCCATTGCCTTTATACAAAGGAACTATGCATGCTCTCTGCCAATCCCTAGGTACCTTACCCTCTTCCATACATTTATTAAATAATTGCACCAACCACTCCAAAACTATATCCCCACCTGCTTTTAACATTTCTATCTTTATCCCATCAATCCCGGCTGCCTTACCCCCTTTCATTTTACCTACTGCCTCACGAACTTCCCCCATACAAAGGAGAATCTTGAAGAACAGGAGGAGAATGAGGTAATCAGTCCCTCAACCTTGAGTCGATGTGGTCAGTCCATCAATCTTGAATAGAATACGGCATACGTGCGGAGAAGGAGCTTATAAACCGTTTATAGGAGAGGTGCAGCAGTCATAGGTGGTGTCACATTTGTTCAATGAGGAAGTAGGTCGTGCCCAAGAATTAGACTGATTACCTCATTCTCCTCCTGTTCTTCAAGATTCTCCTATGTATGGACTGATGAAGCCACTGTGTGGCGAAACGTTTCCTCAATAAAGATACCCAAGAGTTGCACTTGTGTCTAATTTATCAACATGTCGGTTCTCTGAACCATTCATCTACAAAGGAGAAAGAGGTAATCAGTCCTTCAACCTTGAGTCGATGTGGTCAGTCCATCAATCTTGAATAGAATACGGCATATGTGCGGAGAAGCAGCTTATAAACCGTAGGCAGGAGAGGTGCAGCAGTCATAGGTGGTGTCACATTTGTCCAGTGTGGAAGTAGGTCGTGCCCAAGGGTTAGGCAAGCGAAGAATTCCCAAGTATTAAGATCCCAAGAAGTTGCAGTGTCTGACAGGATTGTAGATGAATGGTTCACAGAACCGACACATTGATAAATTAGACACATGTGCAACTCTTGGGTATCTTTATTGAGGAAACGTTTCCTCAATAAAGATACCCAAGAGCTGCACATGTTTTGAGACACTTATGCAACATGTGGGAATCTTTATTCAGGAAACGTTTCGCCACACAGTGGCTTCATCAGTCCAATGCAAAGTAGAAAGGTGTAAGGAGAGGAGGAGTTTGAGGTAATCAACCTTTCTACTTTGTATGGACTGTGGAAAAAGACACTTATGTACAGTTCAGGACATTTATTAAAGGAAACGTTTCGCCACGAGTGGCTTCTTCAGTCCTAATACAGAGAAAACTGATTTCATAGGACTGAAAAATTACTTAGGTGGGCTGAACTGGAATGACCTGACTAAGGGTCAGGTAGGTGGTGATGGTTGCCGATATGATGCTTTCCAGGGCATAGTTCTAGCTGCTCAGTCAAATTATGTTCCAAATAGGGAAATCAGGTCAAACAAAAATGATCCTAAATGGATGAACAATAGATTAAAATATCTGACTGGTCAAAAGAGAGGCATATATAGGCAAATCAAAAGAGGAGAGGGGCAATTAAGAAATCGATATATTCAGTTAAAGAGAGAAATAAAAAAGGGAATTAGAAAAGCAAAAAGAGATTATGAGGTTAAAGTTGCAAAAGAATCGAAGACTAACCCAAAAGGATTCTTTCAGGTATACAGAAGTAAGTTCAGGGACAAGATAGGCCCACTCAAAAGTTCCTCGGGTCAGCTCACTGACAGTGATAAGGAAATGTGTAGAATTTTTAACACATACTTCCTCTCAGTTTTTACACAGGAGGATACCAGCGATATTCCAGTAATGATAAATTATGTAGAACAGGACGATAATAAACTGTGCACTATTAGGGTCACAAGTGACATGGTCCTTAGGCAAATAGATAAATTAAAACCTAACAAATCCCCAGGCCCTGATGAACTGTATGCAAGGGTTCTAAAGGAATGTAAAGAGGAGCTTAGCACACCTTTGGCTAATCTTTTCAACATATCACTACAAACTGGCATGGTGCCAGATAAGTGGAAAATGGCAAATGTGATACCTATTTTCAAAACAGGTGACAGGTCCTTAGCTTCGAACTATAGACCAATAAGCCTAACCTCCATAGTGGGAAAATTTATGGAATCAATAATTGCCGAGGCAGTTCGTAGCCATCTTGAAAAGCATAAATTAATCAACGAATCTCAGCATGGTTTTACAAAGGGGCGTTCCTGCCTTACGAATTTATTAACTTTTTTCACTAAGGTATTTGAGGAGGTTGATCATGGTAATGAATATGATATTGTGTATATGGACTTCAGTAAGGCTTTTGACAGGGTCCCACATCAGAGACTATTGAGGAAAATTAAAGCACATGGAATAGGAGGAGAAATTTTTTCCTGGATAGAGGCATGGTTGACAAATAGGCAGCAGAGAGTTTGCATAAATGGGGAGAAATCAGAGTGGGGAAGCGTCACGAGCGGTGTTCCACAGGGGTCAGTGTTGGGCCCCCTGCTGTTCACAATCTACATAAACGACATAGATGAGGGCATAAAGAGCGACATCGGCAAGTTTGCCGATGACACCAAAATAGGCCGTCGAATTCATTCTGACGAGGACATTCGAGCACTCCAGGAAGATTTGAATAGACTGATGCAGTGGTCGGAGAAGTGGCAGATGCAGTTTAATATAGACAAATGCAAAGTTCTAAATGTTGGACAGGACAATAACCATGCCACATATAAACTAAATAATGTAGATCTTAATGTTACGGATTGCGAAAAAGATTTAGGAGTTCTGGTTAGCAGTAATCTGAAACCAAGACAACAGTGCATAAGTGTTCGCAATAAAGCTAATAGAATCCTTGGCTTCATATCAAGAAGCATAAATAATAGGAGTCCTCAGGTTGTTCTTCAACTCTATACATCCTTGGTTAGGCCTCATTTAGATTATGCTGCACAGTTTTGGTCACCGTATTACAGAATGGATATAAATTCTCTGGAAAATGTACAAAGGAGGATGACAAAGATGATCCCATGTATCAGAAACCTTCCCTATGAGGATAGACTAAGGGCCCTGAAACTGCACTCTCTAGAAAGACGTAGAATTAGGGGGGATATGATTGAGGTGTATAAATGGAAGACAGAAATAAATAAAGGGGATGTAAATAGTGTGCTGAAAATATCTAGCCTAGACAGGACTCGCAGCAATGGTTTTAAGTTGGAAAAATTCAGATTCAGGAAGGATATAGGAAAGTACTGGTTTGGTAATAGAGTTGTGGATGAGTGGAACAAACTCCCAAGTACCGTTATAGAGGCCAGAACGTTGTGTAGCTTTAAAAATAGGTTGGATAAATACATGAGTAGATGTGGGTGGGTGTGAGTTAGACCTGATAGCTTGTGCTAACAGGTCGGTTGCCGTGTTCCTCCCTTAAGTCAATGTGACCTGACCTGACTAGGTTGGGTGCATTGGCTTAAGCCGGTAGGAGACTTGGACCTGCCTCGCATGGGCCAGGAGGCCTTCTGCAGTGTTCCTTCGTTCTTATGTTCTTATGTTCTTATGTTCTTATATATATAGTGGCAGGAGTCAGGTGAGGTGACGCATGGGTGGAGGTGGTAGTAGTAGTAGTAGTAGTAATGGAACTAAGGAGGTGAGGCTAAGGAGGTGGCATCAAGTAACACCAGTTCCCAGGATGGGTAATATCCTCTTGCTTAGTAATTTTGAAATACTGTAACTACCGGATTTTTGCTTTATAGTGTTACTGACAGAAATTAGAGCAGCTTTAATGCATTTTCTCCGTCTTAAGTCGTCTTCTTTAATAACTAGTTTAGCTTCATTGAATTTCATGAGGTGTCCAACATCGTCTCTATGTTGAACACATGCGTTTTTGCGGTCATCATTTCTGCAAGCATTTTTGTGTTCTGCTATCCTAATGTCCAGAGTTCTGGCTGTTTCCCCTACATAAACTTTGTCACACCCCCCACATGGTATAGTGTAGATTCCTGCACTTGTGCCAGAATCATGCTTGGGTTTTTGTATCAGGTTCCTAATAGTAGTTGAAGAGCTGGTAGATATTTTAGCCAGTTGCTCCTCGTAATAACTCCAAAACGTTTTGATGTACGGGATCTTCAGGCAAGGCTCAACGCAGTTGAACCGGCGATCCAGTTTACACTAGAAGAAGAGTCCAATGACAGGCTACCTTTCCTCGACGTCCTCATTCACAAAGTAGACAACAACCTAAGTTTATCGGAAACCCACCAATAAAAATGATCTCACACACTTCTATTCCAGTCAAGATACCAAGACCAAAAGAGGCATCATCATCGGGTTTTTCCTAAGAGCATACCGAATTTGCAGTCCTGAGTTTCTTGACGAGGAATGTACATATATTCACCAAACATTCACTGAGTTACATTTTCCTTCTTTTTTCATCAAAGACTGCAAGAAAAGAGCTCTTCAGATCATTAATTCTCCACGCATCAACATCACTCCCAACAAAGTTATAATTCTTCCCAACAGCCAGGTTGCACTGAACGTCTCAAAAGTACTTTCACAAGCTAACACCAGAGTCGCCATCGCTTCTAGCGCTTCAATAAAGGATCTAACCAGGACGCAATCCAAGCACCACGAACCAGTCAATGCAGGAGTTTACACTATACTGTGGAGGCTGTGACAAGATTTACGTAGGTGAAACAGCAAGAAACCTAGACAACCGCCTCAATGAACACATTTACGTATGTAGGTACGATAACTTGAACAACGCCTGTGTACAACACCGAAATTCCACCAATCATCTCATGAAATTCAGGGACGCCCAATTAGTGATCAAAGAAACTAATTTCCGCAGACGCAAGTGCCTTGAATCAGCACTAATCGCTGTCTCGAATACAATTAAACAAAACAACGGCAGCTTCACCATCTCCGAAGTCTTAGCAAGAATCCTCCTGAAAACAGTAAACCCTGCCATCACATAGTCTCTCCTGTTATACTACACAAAGCACATTACAGAGAGTGAACACTGAAACAAGCTGCCTCTTTCCAGTCTATATTTGTCCAACCTATTTTTATGTTACCCAAGTAATAGTTTTTATATCCTTTTACTCTTGTACGAATTAATTGCTCTATCATATTGTATTACTTTTGTCACTTCCACTACTACTACTACTACTACCACTAGTGAACATCGAAATGTTACCTCACTAGTATTGCACCTCACTCTGAGCCTTTATATACCCTCTGTGTCCATGTATTGTTTGTAATGGCTTGATAAAGCTCCTGGAGGGCGAAACGTTGCTACAATAAATGTCACATTAGTTGCACTTGTGTCCTTTTACTTTACATATTGTCGGTAATTCTACCAACTTTATTCCAACACAATTGTTTGATGGTTCCCCATCAGACGAAGATGCTACTGAATTTCAGGAGGAACTAGACAAGCTCATGTCGTGGTCAGAAAAGTTGTAAAGTAAAAGGACACAAGTGCAACTAATGTGACATTTATTGTGGCAACGTATCGCTCTCCAGGAGCTTTATCAAGCCATTACAAACAATACATGGACACAGAGGGTATATAAAGGCTCTGAGTGAGGTGCAATACTAGTGAGGTACCATTTCGATGTTCACTAGTGGTGGTAGTAGTAGTAGTAGTAGTAGTGACAAAAGTAATACAATATGGAAGAGCAAATAATTCGTACATGAGTAAAAGGTTATTTTTGTTACTACTACTACTACTACGAATTATTTGCTCTTCCATATTGTATTATTTTTGTTACTACTACTACTACTACCACTAGTGAACATCGAAATGGTACCTCACTAGCATTGCACCTCACTCAGAGCCTTTATATACCCTCTGTGTCCATGTATTGTTTGTAATGGCTTGATAAAGCTCCTGGAGAGCGAAACGTTGCCACAATAAATGTCACATTAGTTGCACTTGTGTCCTTTTACTTTACATATTGTCGGTAATTCTACCAACTTTATTACAGTCAGAAAAGTTGCAGATGCAGTTTAATGTAGACAATGCAAAGTCCTGAAGCTCGGGAATGTAAATAACCCTAGCATTAATAAACTAAATAATATAGAACTTGGCCATACAGAATACGAAAAGACCTTGGGACTTATAGTAAGCAGCAACTTCAGCTTTACACGTGCGGCCAGCAGTAACAGCCTGGTTGATCAGTCTCCGATCCACCGGGAGGCTTGGTCAAGGACTGGGCCGCGGGGGCGTTGATCCCCGGAACATCCTCCAGGTAGACATCATTAGTAAGGCATCACTTAGATTATGCATCTCAGTTCTGGTTTCCATTCTGAAGAACAGATATAAATTCGTTAGAGAACATTCAGAGAAAAAATTACAAAATTAATCCACTGCATAAGAAGTCCTCCATATGAAGAAAGATGGAGATCCCTTAACCTACATTCTCTTGTAAGACACAGAATGAGGGAAGATATGATTGAAGTGTACAAGTGGGAGATTGGAATAAATAAAGGAGAAATAAATGTGAGTCTGAGGATATCCATTCAAAAAAAGAACTCGTAATAATGGATTCAAATTGGATAAGTTTAGATATAGGAAAGTATTGGTATGGAAATAGAGTAGTCGGTGGGTAGAACAGTGTGCCTAGTAGGATTATTGAAGTCCAAACTTTGGGTAGCTTCATATATAGGTTAAGTAAAAGGACACAAGTGCAACTAATGTGACATTTTATTGTGGCAACGTTTCGCTCTCCAGGAGCTTTATCAAGCCATTACAAACAATACATGTACACAGAGGGTATATATAGGCTCAGAGTGAGGTGCGATACTAGTGGTAGTGGTAGTAGTAGTAGTGATAAAAGTTGTAGTAGTAGTAGTAGTAGTAATACAATATGGTAGAACAATTAATTCGTACACGAGTAAAAGGATATAAATGCTATTACTTGGGTAACATAAAAATAGGTTGGACAAATATAGACTGGAAAGAGGCAGGTTGTTTCAGTGTTCACTCTCTGTAATGTGCTTTGTGTAGTATAACAGGAGAGACTATGTGATGGCAGGGTTTACTGTTTTCAGGAGGATTCTTGCTAAGACTTCAGAGATGGTGAAGCTGCCGTTGTTTTGTTTAATTGTATTCGAAACAGCGATCAGTGCTGATTCTAGGCACTTGCGTCTGCGGAAATTAGTTTCTTTGATCACTAATTGGGCGTCCCTGAATTTCATGAGATGACTGGTGGAATTTCGGTGTTGTACACAGGCGTTGTTCAGGTTGTCGTTCCTACATGCGTAAATGTGTTCATTGAGGCGGGTGTCGAGGTTTCTTGCTGTTTCATCTACGTAAATCTTGTCACAGCCTCCACAGGGTATAGTGTAAACTCCTGCGTTGACTGGTTCGTGGTGCTTTGATTTTGTTCTGGTTAGATCCTTTATTGAAGTGCTAGAAGCGATGGCGACTCTGGTGTTAGCTTGTGAAAGTACTTTAGAAACGTTCAGTGCAACCTGACTGTTGGGAAGAATTATAACTTTGTTGGGAGTGGTGTTGGTGCGTGGAGAATTGATGATCTGAAGAGCCTTTTTCTTGAAGTCTTTGATGAAAAAGGAAGGAAAATGTAACTCAGTGAAGGTTTGGTGAATGTACGTACATTCCTCGTCAAGAAACTCAGGACTACAAATTCGGTATGCTCTTAGGAAAAACCCGATGATGATGCCTCTTTTGGTCTTGGTATCTCGACTGGAATAGAAGTGTGTGAGATCATTTTTATTGGTGGGTTTCCGATAAACTTGAAATCTTAGGTTGTTGTCTACTTTGTGAATGAGGACGTCGAGGAAAGGTAGCCTGTCATTGGACTCTTCTTCTAGTGTAAACTGGATCGCCGGTTCAACTGCGTTGAGCCTTGCCTGAAGATCCCGTACATCAAAACGTTTTGGAGTTATTACGAGGACATCGTCCACGTAACGTAACCAAGTGACGCTTGAAGGGATGATGTTGGCGAAGTGTTCAGACTCTAGGTGTTCCATGTATAAGTTGGCTAGGACGGCACTGATGGGGGACCCCATTCCCATGCCGTAGGTTTGTTTGTAGAGCTTGTTATTGAAAGAAAAATAGTTGAAATTAACACAGAGTTCAATCAAGTCAACAAAATCTCCGGGAGGTAGAGGAAGATTAAGGTCCTGATTGACTTTACGTCGTAGAACCTCGATGGCTTTTGTGGTGGGTACTTTTGTGAAGAGGGAAGTCACGTCCAAACTGCTTAGTTTCTTGTTACGGATGGAGAGGTTTCGGATGGGGTTGAGAAGGTCGCCTGAGTGTTTAAGGTGAGCCGGGCTGATGGTCCCCAGAAGGCAGGAAAGATGTTTGGCAAGAACTCCGGCTAGTTTGTGTGGAGCACTGCCTATTCCTGACGTGATTGGTCTGAGAGGAATATTGTGTTTAAGGGTCTTGGGTAAGCCATACATGTGTGCTGGTTTAGGGTTGCTTGGTAACAAGTACAGAAGTTTCTTCCCTTCTCTAGTGCGTTTGAGTATTTGTCTGGTTTTGTATAGAAAATCTTTGGTGAGCGTCTCCCACTGTTGAGTGCTGATAGGTTCGTATGTAGATTGATCATTCAAAAGGTCCATCATTTTAGTGTTGTAGTCACTGGTGTTGATTATGACGACTCCACCTCCTTTGTCGGCGGTGGTGACGATAATGTTGGGGTCGTTGGCGAGTTCCTTAAGGGCAGTGATGTATCGTCTAGGAAGATTCGAAGAAGAAGGTTCACATAAAGCTGCAGTGAGAAGGCCCTGTATATAACCCTTCTGGAAGTTGCTGTCACTGTGTCTATGGTTCCTGGTAACTAGATTGAGTTGATAGTTAGGTTTGCGTATGTTGGTGGTAAATTTGAGTCCCAGACTCAGTGCTTGTTTCTCGTAGTCAGTTAAGGTGCGTGACGATAAGTTGTTTATCAGGGATTCGCGTCCCATTTCCTTCCATCGACTGTTAGTGCAGAGGTACTGAAGTTTGCGATTGAGTTTTATTTTCTGTTGGAGGTTTGCTGTGGTGACTGTGCTGAGAATATGCTCAGCAGTGTGTTGGTCAATCTGAAGATTGGTCCTCATATTCCTTGCAGTTTCAAAGGTTTCCTTAGCGATGTTAGAAAGTTCTTCGGCACATTCAGTTAAGTAAGCTTGGGTAGCTGGAGAGAAGGGGTGCTTGGAGTTGGAGAGTTGTGCAGGAGTAGACTTAGGAATCACCTTCTCTGCCAGGCAATCTTGTAGGAAGTAGTGTCTGTTGCGATAGCTGTGAGCACGAAGAAGGGTGTCCAAATAACGCACTAGAGAAGGGAAGAAACTTCTGTACTTGTTACCAAGCAACCCTAAACCAGCACACATGTATGGCTTACCCAAGACCCTTAAACACAATATTCCTCTCAGACCAATCACGTCAGGAATAGGCAGTGCTCCACACAAACTAGCCGGAGTTCTTGCCAAACATCTTTCCTGCCTTCTGGGGACCATCAGCCCGGCTCACCTTAAACACTCAGGCGACCTTCTCAACCGCATCCGAAACCTCTCCATTCGTAACAAGAAACTAAGCAGTTTGGACGTGACTTCCCTCTTCACAAAAGTACCTACCACAAAAGCTATCGAGGTTCTACGACGTAAAGTCAATCAGGACCTTAATCTTCCTCTACCTCCCGGAGATTTTGTTGACTTGATTGAACTCTGTGTTAATTTCAACTGTTTTTCTTTCAATAACAAGCTCTACAAACAAACCTACGGCATGAGAATGGGGTCCCCCATCAGTGCCGTCGTAGCCAACTTATACATGGAACACCTAGAGTCTGAACACTTCGCCAACATCATCCCTTCAAGCGTCACTTGGTTACGTTACGTGGACGATGTCCTCGTAATAACTCCAAAACGTTTTGATGTACGGGATCTTCAGGCAAGGCTCAACGCAGTTGAACCGGCGATCCAGTTTACACTAGAAGAGTCAAATGACAAGCTACCTTTCCTCGACGTCCTCATTCACAAAGTAGACAACAACCTAAGATTTCAAGTTTATCGGAAACCCACCAATAAAAATGATCTCACACACTTCTATTCCAGTCAAGATACCAAGACCAAAAGAGGCATCATCATCGGGTTTTTCCTAAGAGCATTCCGAATTTGTAGTCCTGAGTTTCTTGACGAGGAATGTACGTACATTCACCAAACCTTCACTGAGTTACATTTTCCTTCCTTTTTTATCAAAGACTGCAAGAAAAAGGCTCTTCAGATCATCACCACTCCCAACAAAGTTATAATTCTTCCCAACAGTCAGGTTGCACTGAACGTTTCTAAAGTACTTTCACAAGCTAACACCAGAGTCACCATCGCTTCTAGCACTTCAATAAAGGATTTAACCAGAACAAAATCAAAGCACCACGAACCAGTCAACGCAGTAGTTTACACTATACCCTGTGGAGGCTGTGACAAGATTTACGTAGGTAAAACAGCAAGAAACCTCGACACCCGCCTCAATGAATACATTTACGCATGTAGGAACGACAACCTGAACAACGCCTGTGTACAACACCGAAATTCCACCAGTCATCTCATGAAATTCAGGGACGCCCAATTAGTGATCAAAGAAACTAATTTCCGCAGACGCAAGTGCCTAGAATCAGCACTGATCGCTGTTTCGAATACAATTAAACAAAACAACGGCAGCTTCACCATCTCTGAAGTCTTAGCAAGAATCCTCCTGAAAACAGTAAACCCTGCCATCACATAGTCTCTCCTGTTATACTACACAAAGCACATTACAGAGAGTGAACACTGAAACAACCTGCCTCTTTCCAGTCTATATTTGTCCAACCTATTTTTATGTTACCCAAGTAATAGTTTTTATATCCTTTTACTCATGTACGAATTAATTGTTCTACCATATTGTATTACTACTACTACTACTACAACTTTTATCACTACTACTACTACCACTACCACTAGTATCGCACCTCACTCTGAGCCTATATATACCCTCTGTGTACATGTATTGTTTGTAATGGCTTGATAAAGCTCCTGGAGAGCGAAACGTTGCCACAATAAAATGCCACATTAGTTGCACTTGTGTCCTTTTACTTTACATATTGTCGGTAATTCTACCAACTTTATTACACATATAGGTTATATAAATGTATGAGAGAGAAGAGATGGATTTGATTGGAACTTGCACATGAGGTAATAGGGTTATCAAAGTTTATTACTTGGATAGCATTGAAAATGGATTGAGTAAATATTTTTGTTAGTGGATTTGGGTTTGAGGAGAACTTGCCTAGTGTTGCATGCGAAGAGTACGTAACCTTTATTCGGTGCATGTACACACCCTCATTGAAAGGCTACCTCCCCCCCCCCCCAGGGAACCAGTACTAAGAGTCGAATGATGAGGCCCCATCGTTCGATCAGTACCCAGGTTCAGCCAATGAAAAGGTAGGTCTGGCAATTGTGGAGGTGGTATGGTCACCACTCACCTGTCCACCCTTGTCATTTCCTTTCTAGAGCTGGTTGAACACGGTTGTCCATTCTGTCTCCAGGCTGTGTCTTTGCCTTTGAGTAACCGTGTTGTACACATACATTTCCAACTGTATATAGTGTACATACTTGTAAATACTTGTTATCATTCTTGAAGGAAATTGTATTTCAAAGTCATTCAGCTGTGTTTGTTCTGCTCCTTGCTCCCCTCTACACCCAGGATAATAGGCCTGTGTCTGGGCTAGTAGGCCTGTTATAGTGTTCCTCTTTTCTTGTGTTAATTAACGGTTTAGAAAACCTGCAAGATGATAAATGAGACACTTGTGCAACATTTGGGCATCTTTATTCTGGCAACGCACCTTCTTGATGGTCCCTCAACTTACCTGATTGATGGTCCCTCAACATACCTTCTTGATGGTCCCTCAACTTACCTGATTGATGGTCCCTCAACATACCTTCTTGATGGTCCCTCAACATACTTGATTGATGGTCCCTCAACATACCTGATTGATGGTCCCTCAACATGCCTGATTGATGGTCCCTCAACATACCTGATTGATGGTCCCTCAACATACCTGATTGATGGTCCCTCAACATACCTGATTGATGGTCCCTCAACATACCTTCTTTATGGTCCCTCAACATACCTTCTTGATGGTCCCTCAACATACCTTCTTGATGGTCCCTCAACTTACCTGATTGATGGTCCCTCAACTTACCTGATTGATGGTCCCTCAACTTAACACATCTGTAATAAAGTTGGTAGAATTACCGACAATATGTAAAGTAAAAGGACACAAGTGCAACTAATGTGACATTTATTGTGGCAACGTTTCGCTCTCCAGGAGCTTTATCAAGTAATGGCTTGATAAAGCTCCTGGAGAGCGAAACGTTGCCACAATAAATGTCACATTAGTTGCACTTGTGTCCTTTTACTTTACATTAACACATCTGGTTGATAATTCCTCAACACACCTGGTTGATAGTACCTCAACACACCTGCTTGATAGTACCTCAACACACCTGCTTGATAGTCCCTCAACATACCTGCTTGATAGTGCCTCAACACATCCGCTTGATAGTCCCTCAACACACCTGCTTGATAGTCCTTCAACACACCTGCTTGATAGTCCTTCAACACACCTGGTTGATAGTCCCTCAACACACCTGCTTGATAGTCCCTCAACACATCTGCTTGATAGTCCCTCAACATACCTGCTTGATAGTCCTTCAACACACCTGCTTGATGGTCTCTCAACACACCTGCTTGATAGTCCCTTAACACACCTGCTTGATAGTCCTTCAATACACCTGGTTGATAGCCCCTCAACACACCTGCTTGATAGTTCCTCAACACACCTGCTTGATGGTCTCTTAACACACCTGCTTGAGGGAAGCCCGAGACTTAAACACTTGTCAAAGCCCCAGTTGATCCCACACCCAGAAAATAAAACACAAGATATATTTGGAACTCATACTGAGGTCCTCTTCAGCACATTAAAAAAAAGCAAGTGTACATGGAATGAAGCTAAGAATGGCAGTTCACACGACTTAAGTCAGACAAGAACATATGAACTTGCAGCATGGTATTTCTAGCATCAGTTTCCCAATTGCCTTGTGAAGTGTTGACATTGAGTGAGGATACAATAAGACTTGACTCATTTTGTTTATCTGGATATTCAGTTGATCCTCTTAATAAAATATTGTTGCTAAGACACTCAAAGAAGTAACTGTTTAATGAGCCTTAAATGATGATTATCTGACTTAGACGCTTGAAGAGCTCTCTCTGTGTTCCCGCTTCATGTTCGAGTGTCAATACTTTTTATCGCCTTTATCCTATATTTCATTTACTGCCGTTGTTTTATGTTATAATCGGTTATCTCTTGTGGAAGAGGAAAATCTAACCTAAGTCTAACCTATCGAAACCTAAATCAAATTAATTGAAAAAAATATATATCAATCGTTTGTGAGAAATCTACGTAGAATTTGTGAGGATGGTTTTCACACTAATCTGTTGCAATATTGATGACTTCAATTTCGCACTTGCACTAACTTCCCACTCAGACCATTAACATGCACATCCCCTTTCCAGAGCAGCGCTGTAACACACACCCTGTGACTTAACGTATAATGATAATCACTTGCTCAAGCATTATGCTGTGTATATAATGGAAGCAGCTTCCTAGGGCGTGGTGAGTGACACAAACAATCAGGGCCACACTGGCACTCTCCCTGAAGGTGATGCTGGTGCCAAGTGATCTCACTTACGGCTGTAGACGTAAACAACACACCCACATCCCCCCATGACAACCACGTCCGGAGCATTGTCCACGACCTCGGCTTCCCCTTTCTATCCTATCTTTCAGTATTCATTCTTCTGTTTTATTTATGGATATGCAAATCCTCAGCTCTACCGTAGATCACGGAGGGAGTAACAGGAACAGTTCAACACGAATGAATAAAATGAATATAAATTTTTTGAAGAACTGAAGTCGCACCGTCGACATGTAGAGGCGAGTTAATTAATTGGGCGGCGAATTGCGGCAATCAAGACGACAAAAGAAGTGGTGACAGAGACGGCCGCCACCTGCTGTCCTCTGATTGGTTCCTTGTCTTCCCTCTATCACTACGTGACCTCTGTTGTCCTCTGATTGGTTTCGTGTCATCCCTCTAGCACCACGTAACCTCTGCTATCCTGTGATTAATTTTTGTTTCCTCTCCGTCACCACGTGACCCCTGCCGTCCTCTGATTTGTTCTTAGTCTCCCCATCACAATGTGACCCCCTCCTATTCTCTGACTGGTTATCTTACCGTATTACCTGTGACCTCCGTGATTCCGCGGTCGACCACTTTTAATATCACCCCTTAACCTTGCAGATTATGACAGCCCCTGAGAAAAAGTATTACAAGGAGATTAGCTTTGGTCGCTACGCGATCTTAGAGGTTTTCCTCCTAATGCATAACCTCAGCCCCTTCTTCCTTAACTCATGAAAAAGGAACAGTAGCTCTATAAAATCTTCGAGAAGCATAAAAATTACAGTTCAATTCCCTCTAGAGATTTAGCAGCTATAACTGAGTCTTCCCTAGAGGCACAGAAGCTAGATTAACCTTATAGTCCAAGAGGTACAGGAGATGTAGATCAGTACACTCATAAGGCACAAGAGAAGTAAGTCACTGCTTTCAAGAGGAACAGGAGCTGTAGGTCAAAGCCATCAAGAAGCACAGGCGATGATTACCCTCAAGAAGCCTAAATGTTGTAGATCAACCCACTTAATAACCACTGAAGCTGCAAATAAATACTCTCAAGTAACATACAAACTATGGACCAGTCCCACCGAGGAGGTTTACGAACCAGAGATAACCCCCTTCCCCCACCTCAGGAGGTCCCGGAGCTGTAGATCAACACCCACAAGAGGCACATGAACTAATGATGACCCTTCACTCTTCCCCTCATCAGCTGTGGATCATCACACTCAGCAAAAATATAATGAACCCATTCAAAGGCAATGTGATTGAACATTTCCTAGAGTTTAAGATATAAACTTATTTCATGTTTTTTTGTAGAATATTTAAATATCCATAGATAAGGTAAACTTACAGTGGTTGTGGAAATCTTTTATTTTTCTTCCTCCAAGGATTTCTTACATAACTTGAGGGCGACTTTTCTGATCGGCTTTAAACTGTCCTTAGCTAACTGTACAAAAATCAATGTTTAATAAGTTAGCATATCAGCTTCTAAGCAGCCTAAAACCAACCTAACCTTTGCGGTGTTTCTGCTACACCAGTGATGAAAGTTACCTGATAGTGATCACAAGAGACATTCTCAGTTATCTCATGAAAACAAATATTTCAGTTTTATTAATTAAGCTGGCAAATTGGCATTTATGCAGCTTAATAAAAATACGAACCTTTCTATTAGAAAAATACACTATTAAATATAGATGTAAATCTACAAAAAGCAATTATCCAGATTCTTTTAAATACGTTAATGGCAAGTTTGCTCCTACACAGCTTAAAGCTGCACTGAACCATGATTTAGTCAGTGTTTAATGATTAAAACACTTCCAGATTATAACACATAAAAGAATTATCCGAAATGTTTACATAAATTAGGCAGCTCGACACTTGTCTTCCGGTTGCTGGCATTATCGACCAGGATCTTGCTGCTGTGACCTATCTGAGGCAACCTTACAGACTTGCACACACTATTTTCTTGTCAATGTAATACATTATTGTAAGGTAGTATAACCACAATCAGAGCAAGGACTGGTATGTAAACAGTTAAATTACTCAACATACCATGATAAAATCACTTTTGCTAGTCAACCTTGTCAACGTACCTTCCTACACATGACGCATTATGTAAATTGTTATATTTTCTAAACTGAATTTTTTTTATCTTAATAATAATATAATGGGACTACTGCACATCTGGTGGGGATATAGGTTTTTTTTTTTTTTTTTTTTATTCGCACACACACACACACATACGAACAACTGAAGAAGCTCTTATGTGACCTTGACACCTCAAAGGCGATGGGACCGGACAACATCTCCCCATGGGTCCTTAGAGAAGGAGCAGAGATGCTGTGCATGCCTCTAACCACAATCTTCAACACATCCCTTGAAACTGGGCAACTACCTGAGAAATGGAAGACAGCTAATGTAGTCCCCATATTTAAGAAAGGAAACAGAAACGAGGCGCTAAACTACAGACCTGTGTCTCTGACATGTATTGTGTGCAAAGTCATGGAGAAGATTATCAGGAGGAGAGTGGTCGAACACCTGGAAAAGAACAAGATTATAAATGAAAACCAGCATGGGTTCATGGAAGGCAAATCTTGTATCACAAACCTCCTGGAGTTTTATGACAAGGTAACAGAAGTAAGACACGAGAGAGAGGGGTGGGTAGATTGCGTTTTCCTAGACTGCAGGAAGGCCTTTGACACAGTTCCCCACAAGAGATTAGTGCAGAAGCTGGAGGATCAGGCGCATGTAAAAGGGAGGGCACTGCAATGGATAAGGGAATACCTGACAGGGAGGCAGCAACGAGTCATGGTACGTGAAGAGGTATCAGAGTGGGCGCCTGTTACGAGCGGGGTCCCACAGGGGTCAGTTCTAGGACCAGTGCTATTTTTGATATATGTGAACGACATGATGGAAGGAATAGACTCTGAAGTGTCCCTGTTCGCAGATGACGTGAAGTTGATGAGAAGAATT
>NC_091297.1:32259878-32272378 GCF_038502225.1 Cherax quadricarinatus | reverse complement strand
AATAACCGCTAGCAGTAATCAGTGGTAGTGACAAAGTCAGTGAACAAACCTGCGAGTGATAACTATAGTTATTAGTTGAAAAAATTTGAGGGGAAACCTAAATTCAGTATTTTCTTTTGAAGTGCCAAACCGTTGTGGATCTACTAGGCACTGTTGCCACACAGATACAAACATGAAAAGATCAAAGTGAGTGTGGAAACGGGTGATCAAGAATTACCAGCGTTTGGGTAACAAGTGAAATGTGGGGCACCGTAATGTGACAGTGAAAAAGTTAAGCAAAAGGAGAAAGAAAAAATAAAATATACAACAAGGGAAGGTGGCAGTAGGCCTACTGAAGCAGTGATGTCACAACAGTTTGTATGCCATTATACATATAAAGTGTGACACCGAATGTGAAGTGTATTCTGTAATAAGTGAAAAGTGAAATCACTTGAGGAACGCGGGATGCATGAACATATATGGTTATAAACATCACGGGTGAAGGAGTTACAAAATAGTGATAGAAGGCCTATGTACGACGACTACGTCAGCAGCTTCTGGCAACTAATCATCACACTACTGCCAGCGCAAGTATTGCTCACCTGTTGAGGTTGCATTTTGCAAGATTGAGTCTGGTCCTGCATCACTGTTAGATACTGGTCACTCACTCCTGCAAGCCATTACCAGAATTAGAGTAGAAATAGCATAGAGGAGAGTGCAAGGAGTAAAGCGGTAGTGAGGGATAACGTCAGACACTTAAGCTGTGTCAAGCTAAATTTTACAACCTAGCTACTTTCTGAATTTTATAAGTAGAATCGATAAGTGTTACAAGTATTGGTAAGCTTAGAATTACTGGTATTTACCAGTATTTATTAGCAGTATGAATACTTAGAAGTGGGGGCACACACACACACACACACACACACACACACACACACACACACACACACACATACACATACACACACACACACACACACACACACACACACACACACACACACACACACATACACACACAAATACACACACACACAAACTTACACATACACACACACACACACACACACACATACACATACACATACACACACACAGACACACACACATACACACACACACACATACACACATACACACACACATACACACACACACACACACACGTACACACACACACACACATACACACACACACACATACACATACACACACAGGAACAAGCACTTGTAAGCTGTAGTACACACGCAAACACACACATACACAGGATTTCACACCGTCCTGTGAACTGACCATCTGAACCTTTCTCCTCTCCCCCCCCTCTTTCTACCCTAAGTAGACCTATCTCTACCTTTCTCACTCTTTACCTATATCTCTCTCTCTACCTATCACTCTCTACCTATCTCTCTCTCTCTCTTCCCTCTCCCATCTCTCCCCTCTAACATCTCTTACCTCTAACACCTCCCCCCCTCTAACATCTCTCCCCCTCTAACATCTCTCCCCTCCCATTATCTCTCCCCTCTCCCTTTCCCCATCTCTCTCCCCTCCTCCCCTCCCTCTCCCCCTCGCCTCTCTCCCCTCTCGCTCTTCCATCTCCCCCCTCTTTCCCCCTTCTCCCCCTCTCTGCCCCCTCTCTCTCTCCCCTCTTTGCCTTCTCTTTCTCTCTCTCTCTCCTCTCTCTTCCCCCCCTTCTCTCTCTCTCTACCCTCTCACTCTCTTGCTCTCTCTCTCTTGCTCTCTCTCGTCCCCATTTTCCCTTCTAACTCTCCCCTCTCCTACTCTTCCCTTCACTCTCTCTCCCCCTCTACCTTTCCCTTCTCTCTTCTCTCACAAAAAAAAAAAAAAAAAAAAAAAATGGTGGGGACTCGCAGGAACCAAGGATCAGATGAGAATGGTTCTGGTAGGGAGGAGTGGATGGAGGAGCAGTGGAAAAGGATGGAACAAGAGTGGGAGAGAAAATTAGGAGAGCTTTCTGAAAAAATGGAGAAAGAGCTCTCTGTGAAATTGGAAAAGAGGTTGGAGAAGGAGACAAAGAATTGGGAGGCACAAGTCGAAACTGCAGTAGCCAAGATAAGGGTCCTAGAAGTTGAGATAAATAGGCTGAAGCGAGTTACAGGGGCAGTGACCAGAGAAGACACAGCATATGAAGCTGCGAGGCTGAACAGGAAGGAAGGAATTATGAATTATGCTAAGGTCATATCAGTCTGCCAAGGAGGACCAAGGAGTGAAAGGGAAGATCAGCTGGTTGCAGATGGAGAGGGTGATAGGTCGAATGCTGAGGCACAACCAGGCTATCAAGAGCCACTGGAAAAATCAAGGGAGAAACTGACCACATACAGGCAGGATCCAGAGTCACAGAGGGTGAGGCAATGGGAGGAAGAAAGGGCAAAATCAGTGTTTATCCATGGGCTTCAGGAGAGAGAGGAAAGGACACACACTGAAAGGCAGCAGGAAGAAAGAAAGGAGATTGAGAAAATCATCACGGAAATAGATGAAGAGATGGACGAGATTGTAAATTTTCAGAGAATAGGGGGGTACTCGAAGGGGAGAAACCGACCAATCAAGCTGATTCTCAGGACGGAAACAGTGCGGAACAGGATCCTCCAAGAGAAACCACGATTGAAATACTCGGAAGAGTACAAGAGGGTGTTCCTAGACAGAGACAGAACAAAATCAGAACGACAGCAGCTGAGGGAGAGGACAAAAAAGCGAAAGGAGCTAGGAAAAGAGACAAGGAGGGAACCAGCAGAGGTCAGTCAGAGCAGAACAGAACAGCAAGGGCAAGCACACACACAACTATTCTCAGAACCATACAACCTATCACACCATCCCAACACACACTACAATCCATACCCACAGCCTCCACCCAACACCGAGCTATAGAATCCCACAGTATGCCACCAGGTCTCCCACCCTCACAGGCCCCCCAAACCACAGTGTTGGAAAGGAAACTGAAGGTATGGTACACAAACGCTGATGGAATAACAAATAAGTGGGAGGAGTGGCATGAAAGAGTCAAAGAAGCATCACCGAACATCATAGCTCTCACAGAAACCAAGCTTACAGGTATGATAACAGATGCCATCTTTCCAACGGGATACCAAATCCTGAGGAAAGACAGAGGGAACAGGGGGGGTGGAGGAGTGGCATTGCTGATCAAAAATCGCTGGAATTTTGATGAGCTGGAGAGAGGAGACAGCAGAGAAGAAAGTGATTACATAGCGGGAACACTTCACTCTGGAGGTCCCAAGGTGGTAATAGCAGTGATGTATAACCCACCACAGAACAGCAGGAGGCCAAGGCAAGAGTACGACGAGAGCAATAGAGCGATGGTTGACACACTGGCTAGAGTGGCCAGAAGAGCTCATGCATGCAGGGCAAAGCTCCTGATCATGGGTGACTTTAACCACAAGGAGATCGATTGGGAGAACTTGGACCCACATGGGGGCCAAGATACATGGAGGGCTAAGATGATGGAGGTGGTACTGGAAAACTTCATGTGCCAACACGTAAGGGACACTACAAGAGAGAGAGGAGAGGATGAACCAGCAAGGCTGGACTTAGTATTCACCTTGAGTAGTGCAGATATCGAGGACATCACATATGAAAGACCCCTTGGGGCCAGTGACCATGTGGTTTTAAGCTTCGAATACACAGTAGAGCTACAAGTGGAGGGAGAAGCAGGAAGGCCAGGACGAATGAAGCCAAACTACAAGAAAGGGGACTACACAGGAATGAGGAACTACCTGAACGGGGTTCAGTGGGACAGAGAACTGGCAGGGAAGCCAGTTAATGAGATGATGGAATATGTAGCAACAAAATGCAAGGAGGCTGAGGAGAGGTTTGTACCCAAGGGTAACAGGATTAATGAAAAAGCCAGGATGAGCCCATGGTTTACCCAAAGGTGCAGGGAGGCAAAAACCAAGTGTGCTAGGGAATGGAAGAAATATAGAAGGCAAAGGACCCAGGAGAATAAGGAGAACAGTCGTAGAGCCAGAAACGAATATGCACAGATAAGAAGGGAGGCCCAAAGACAATATGAAAATGACATAGCAGCGAAAGCCAAATCTGACCCGAAACTGTTGTACAGCCACATCAGGAGGAAAACAACAGTCAAGGACCAGGTAATCAGGCTAAGGAAGGAAGGAGGAGAGACAACAAGAAATGACCGTGAAGTATGTGAAGAACTCAACAAGAGATTCAAAGAAGTGTTCACAGAGGAGACAGAAGGGACTCCAGAAAGACGGAGAGGTGGGGCACACCACCAAGTGCTGGACACAGTGCACACAACCGAGGAAGAAGTGAAGAGGCTTCTGAGTGAGCTAGATACCTCAAAGGCAATGGGGCCAGATAACATCTCCCCATGGGTATTGAGAGAGGGAGCAGAGGCGCTATGTGTACCCCTAACAACAATATTCAATACATCTATCGAAACAGGGAGATTGCCTGAGGCATGGAAGACAGCAAATGTAGTCCCAATCTTTAAAAAAGGAGACAGACATGAAGCATTAAACTACAGACCAGTGTCACTGACATGTATAGTATGCAAAATCATGGAGAAGATTATCAGGAGAAGAGTGGTGGAACACCTAGAAAGGAATGATCTCATCAACAGCAGCCAACATGGTTTCAGGGACGGGAAATCCTGTGTCACAAACCTACTGGAGTTCTATGACATGGTGACAGCAGTAAGACAAGAGAGAGAGGGGTGGGTGGATTGCATTTTCTTGGACTGCAAGAAGGCGTTTGACACAGTTCCACACAAGAGATTGGTGCAAAAACTGGAGGACCAAGCAGGGATAACAGGGAAGGCACTACAATGGATCAGGGAATACTTGTCAGGAAGACAGCAGCGAGTCATGGTACGTGGCGAGGTGTCAGAGTGGGCACCTGTGACCAGCGGGGTCCCGCAGGGGTCAGTCCTAGGACCAGTGCTGTTTCTGGTATTTGTGAACGACATGACGGAAGGAATAGACTCTGAGGTGTCCCTGTTTGCAGATGACGTGAAGTTGATGAGAAGAATTCACTCGATCGAAGACCAGGCAGAACTACAAAGGGATCTGGACAGGCTGCAGACCTGGTCCAGCAATTGGCTCCTGGAGTTCAATCCCACCAAGTGCAAAGTCATGAAGATTGGGGAAGGGCAAAGAAGGCCGCAGACGGAGTACAGTCTAGGGGGTCAGAGACTACAAACCTCACTCAAGGAAAAAGATCTTGGGGTGAGTATAACACCAGGCACATCTCCTGAAGCGCACATCAACCAAATAACTGCTGCAGCATATGGGCGCCTAGCAAACCTCAGAACAGCATTCCGACATCTTAATAAGGAATCATTCAGGACCCTGTACACCGTGTACGTTAGGCCCATATTGGAGTATGCGGCACCAGTTTGGAACCCACACCTAGCCAAGCACGTGAAGAAACTAGAGAAAGTGCAAAGGTTTGCAACAAGACTAGTCCCAGAGCTAAGAGGTATGTCCTACGAGGAGAGGTTAAGGGAAATCAACCTGACGACACTGGAGGACAGGAGAGATAGGGGGGACATGATAACGACATACAAAATACTGAGAGGAATTGACAAGGTGGACAAAGACAGGATGTTCCAGAGATTGGACACAGTAACAAGGGGACACAGTTGGAAGCTGAAGACACAGATGAATCACAGGGATGTTAGGAAGTATTTCTTCAGCCACAGAGTAGTCAGTAAGTGGAATAGTTTGGGAAGCGATGTAGTGGAGGCAGGATCCATACATAGCTTTAAGCAGAGGTATGATAAAGCTCACGGCTCAGGGAGAGTGACCTAGTAGCGATCAGTGAAGAGGCGGGGCCAGGAGCTCGGACTCGACCCCCGCAACCTCAACTAGGTGAGTACAACTAGGTGAGTACACACACACACACACACACACACACACACACACACACACACACACACACACACACACACACACACACACACACACACACACACACACACACACACACACACACACACACACACACACACACACACACACACACACACACACACACACACTCACACACACACACACACACACACACACACACACACACACACACACACACACACACACACACACACACACACACACACACACACACACATACACACACACACACACACACACACACACACACACACACACACACACACACACACACACACACACACACACATACACACACACATACACACACACACACACACACACACACACACACACACACACACACACACACACACACACACACACACACACACACACACACACACACACACACACACACACACACACACACACACACACACACACACACACACACACACACACACACACACACACACACACACACACACACACACACACACACACACACACACACACACACACACACACACACACACACACACACACACACACACACACACACACACACACACACACACACACACACACACACACACACACACACACACAGTGTAGTGGGTCACAAGCGCCAGGCTCCGAGAATCTTAGTGCTTTTAGGGCGTGTTTTAGCAGCTAGAAGCAACCAGTGTTAGTGACAACGTCAGTGAACAACCCTACAAGTGATAACCAGTGTATTAGCAAACATAAATAAAGTGAAGGCGAGAGAAAGCCTGAAATTATACAACAAAATTTCAAAGCGCCAGTCGTTGAGGCCTAGTTGGCACCTGTTGCCACATTGTTACACATATACAAAGTACAAATCGAGTGACTAAAGAGAAAAGACCAAATAGAATTAAGAGAGGCATAAAGTGATAACCAGTGTATTAGCAAACATAAATAAAGTGAAGGCGAGAGAAAGCCTGAAATTATACAACAAAACAACAATTTCAAAAAATTTCGCACAGTCGTTGAGGCCTAGTTGGCACCTGTTGCCACATTGTTACACATATACAAAGTACAAATCGAGTGACTAAAGAGAAAAGAATTAAGAGAGGGTGGCTAACGACAAAATGTGATGTAGCACACAGAGTGAACAAGCTAGCCAGAAAGGGGATATATATATATATACATACATATACATAAATATATATAAGCAGAGGTGGTGGCAGCAGTAGGCCTGAGGGAGTAGCGCCGCCATAACAGGCTGGGTGTCATCACAAATAAGTAGTGTACTTACCCAAAGTGAAGTGTAAATTATAAAAGTAGCAGTATACAAGTGATAAGTGTGGTAAATGAGGACTCAAAAGGGCAACGAGATAAGAATAGCGAAGAAGCCAGCGGCGGAAGGGCGAGGTGCACGAGTCATCGTACAGCAAGCATCGTACAGCGAGCATCGTACATCAGGCATCTGGATGGACGTCCCCTCTGACCAGTAACGTACAAATCACCTGTTTTGTGGTTGGCGGGAAGTCTGAGTGATAGAGCCGGCCCAGCGGTCACTGGTAACTCGATATCTAAACCCTGCTCCAGAGCGATTATCATACACACAACACCTAGCAGTAGTAGGAAGATAAACTTTGTAGGAGTAAGGATTAAGCAGGAGGATTAAGTCGTGGCTAATGGGACTACAGCCCTGACAACAGTTTCGAGAGATAATGGTCTAGGACACAAAGACAGTACAATCTGAGAAGCAAGTACTGGGTACACATGTAGTAAAAGGTAGTACATAACTAGGTGAAAGAATGACTTGTTAACACACGCTAGTATTATAATTATTAGAACTACTTTCAGTGTTAATGGTATCTCATTAGTATTACGGATACACAGAAGTGAATTGTATTTCTGGGACATATAAACAACTGACGTGCTCACACACACACACACGCGCGCACACACATACACACTCGGGGCCAGGAGCTGGGTCTCGACCCCTGAAACCACAACTAGGTGAGTACACACAGCTGATCCTTGGAATTTGACCGCCTCCCCCACAGACCTCTTACCTTTCCCCTCCCTCGCGTTTCTCCCTCTCAATACCCTCTTTCCCTCCTTTCTCCCTCTCTCTCTCTTTCTCTCCCTCTCCCTCTCTTTCTCCCTCTCTCTACCCTTTCTCTCCCCCTCACATTTCTCTCTCTCCCCCTTGGTCTTATCCCTCACCCCCATACTCTCTCCTCTCTCTCCCTCTTTCTACCCTTTCTCTCTCCTCTCTCTCCCTCTTTCTACCCTTTCTCTCTCTCCCCCACACCCTCTCCCTCCTCTACACATGTAGTAAAAGGTAGTACATAACTGGGTGAAAGAATGACTTGTTAACACACGCTAGTATTATAATTATTAGAACTACTCTCAGTGTTAGTGGTATCTCATTAGTATTACGGATACACAGAAGTGAATTGTATTTCTGGGACATATAAACAACTGACGTGCTCACACACACACACACGCGCGCACACACATACACACTCGGGGCCAGGAGCTGGGTCTCGACCCCGAAACCACAACTAGGTGAGTACACACAGCTGATCCTTGGAATTTGACTGCCTCCCCCACAGACCTCTTACCTTTTCCCTCCCTCGCGTTTCTCTCTCTCATAGCCTTCTTCCCTCCTTTCTCCCTCTCTCTCTCTTTCTCTCCCTCTCCCTCTCCCTCTCTTTCTCCCTCTCTCTACCCTTTCTCTCCCCCCTCACATTTCTCTCCCTCCCCCTTGGTCTTATCCCTCACCCCCATACTCTCTCCTCTCTCTCCCTCTTTCTACCCTTTCTCTCTCCTCTCTCTCCCTCTTTCTACCCTCTCTCTCTCTCCCCCACACCCTCTCCCTCCTCTAGCCTTCTGTCTGTGGTAATAAAAAGTAAAAAAAAACAAAAAAAACAAAACAAAAAAACAAAATAAAAAAAAAAAAAAAAAAATGGGTGGCCTTAGAGGACGGAAACCCAGAGATCTGGTGGACGAACCAGGGAGGAAAGACTGGGAGCTAGAGCTCCAAAAAAGGGAGGAAGAGTGGGGAAGGAAGATAGTAGAGCTTGGTAAGAAAATGGAGGAGCGGATAGCTGAAGAGTGCAGGAAGTGGGAAGTACAGGTCTTAGCAGCAGAAGCTAGGATACAGTGCTTAGAAGAGAAACTGCAAAGCCTGAAACAGATTAGAGAGACAAATGACAATTCAGGTGTGACATCAGGAAATTCAAAGTCAGGCGCAGACAAGGGGATGGTAAGCAACAACGGAGACATGCCGAACATGAAGGCCCTATCAGACCCACGTGGGGCCAGGGAAAAGACGACGAGCACACTAAGATCAAACGACAGGTCCGAAGACAATGAAGGTATGCTATATGCAGAGATTCTAACAGCCAACTGCAGTAGCAAGGGACAGCTGGTCAGGAAAGACAGTCCACTGAGAATAGAAGTTTCAGATATGACAGGGACTGAAGGCAAGAACATGTCAATGGAAGGAAATAAAATGCCTCAGAGGACGCAGATGGAGACTCAGTGGGAGGAGGAAAGGGCGAGGTCAGTTTTTGTGTACGGGCTCCAAGAAGCCAAGGGGGCCAACTTTGAAGAAATAAAACAGGAGGAGAAAAAAATGATTGAAGGCATCATGAAAACAATAGGGGAGGGCAATATGACCCAGGTGACAAATTTTCAGAGAATTGGGTGGTTTGCGAGTGGAAGGATACGGCCTGTCAGAGTAACTTTCAAGGAAGAATCAGTTCGAACCAGGATTCTGCAAGAGAAAGCAAGACTGAGGGACAAAGAGGGGTACCAGAGAGTATACCTCGACCGCGACAGAACACAAGAAGAAAGGACTACACTGAAAGAGAGGGTACAGAGACGCAAGGAGGAACGAGAAGCAATGAAAATGAGCAGGACCCAGACACAGGAGGAAGGGCAAACACACCCCACAGAATCTCCCACCAAAAGACTCCACCCGCGACATTCCCAACGCAACTGAGCAACCTATACTACAACCCACTCACTGTTCCCTCTGCCACCAATCCCCATATCACAAACCTCACCCCAACAGCTGTCCCTTATGGGCATTCTGACCCCACCCCCATCAACACAAACCCCACCTACACCACAGCCCCATATAGGCCCCCACCAAGGCTCTCGCTCCCCCAACCCCAATATTCTTGCATGACCACAATGATAGAAAAGAAACTAAAGGTTTGGTACACAAACGCGGATGGAATAATGAATAAACATGAGGAGTGGAATGAAAGAATCAGTGAAAAATCCCCAGACATCATAGCAGTCACAGAAACAAAACTCGCTGAGACAATAACAGACACAATCTTCCCAACAGGATATCAGATCCTGAGGAAAGATAGAAGGAGTAGAGGGGGAGGAGGGGTTGCACTGCTCATAAAACACCGATGGGGATTTGAGGAAATGGAAGGCATGGACATGATTGGAGAAAGAGACTACATTGTAGGTACAATTCAGTCCGGAGAACATAAAGTAGTCATTGGAGTGATGTATAACCCACCACAGAACTGCAGGAGGCCAAGAGAGGAGTACGAAGAAAACAACAGGGTGATGGTGGACACACTGGCTGAGGTGGCAAGAAGAGCTCACTCGAGCAGAGCAAAGTTACTGGTAATGGGCGATTTCAACCACAGGGAGATCGACTGGGAAAACCTGGAGCCACATGGGGGTCCCGAAACATGGAGAGCCAAGATGATGGATGTGGTACTTGAAAACCTCATGCATCAACATGTCAGGGACACAACCAGAGAGAGAGGGGAGGATGAGCCAGCAAGACTGGATCTTGTGTTCACCCTGAGCAGTTCAGACATTGAGGACATCACTTATGAGAGGCCCCTTGGAGCTAGCGATCATGTGGTTCTGAGTTTTGACTATATAGTAGAGTTACAAGTGGAGAAGGTAACAGGAACTGAAGGGGACAGGCCAAACTATAAAAGGGGGGACTACACAGGTATGAGAAACTTCCTGCAGGAGGTTCAGTGGGACAGAGAAATGGTAGGAAAATCAGTAAACGAGATGATGGAATATGTGGCAACAAAGTGCAAGGAGGCAGAGGAAAGTTTTGTTCCCAAGGGAAACGGAAATAATAGGAAGACCAAAACGAGTCCTTGGTTTACCCGAAGGTGTAGGGAGGCAAAAACTAAGTGCAACAGAGAATGGAAAAGGTACAGGAGGCATAGGACCCAGGAAAACAAGGAGATTAGTAGAAGAGCCAGAAACGAGTATGCACAGATAAGGAGGGAGGCCCAGCGACAGTATGAAAACGACATAGCATCGAAAGTCAAATCTGACCCGAAACTGCTGTATAGCCACATTAGGAGGAAGACAACAGTCAAGGACCAGGTGATAAGGCTGAGGAAAGAAGGTGGAGAACTCACAAGAAACGATCAAGAGGTATGTGAGGAGCTCAACACGAGATTTAAGGAAGTATTTACAGTAGAGACAGGAAGGACTCTGGGGGGACAGACCAGATGGGGACACCAGCAAGGAATACACCAACAAGTGTTGGACGACATACATACAGATGAGGAGGAGGTGAAGAAACTGCTAAGGGACATCGATACCTCAAAGGCAATGGGACCAGACAACATCTCCCCGTGGGTCCTTAGAGAGGGAGCAGATATGTTGTGCGTGCCACTTACCACAATCTTCAACACATCCCTGGAAACTGGGCAACTACCTGAGGTATGGAAGACGGCAAATGTAGTTCCCATTTTTAAAAAAGGAGACAGAAAAGAGGCACTAAACTATAGACCTGTGTCATTGACGTGTATAGTATGCAAAATTATGGAGAAGATTATCAGGAGGAGAGTGGTGGAGCACCTGGAACGGAACAGGAGTATAAATGCCAACCAGCACGGATTCACGGAAGGCAAATCCTGTGTCACAAACCTTCTGGAGTTTTATGATAAAATAACAGAAGTAAGACAAGAGAGAGAGGGGTGGGTTGATTGCATCTTCTTGGACTGCAAGAAGGCCTTTGACACAGTTCCTCACAAGAGATTAGTGCAGAAGCTAGAGCATCAGGCGCATATAACAGGAAGGGCACTGCAATGGATCAGAGAATACCTGACAGGGAGGCAACAACGAGTCATGGTACGTAATGATGTATCACAGTGGGCACCTGTGACGAGCGGGGTCCCACAGGGGTCGGTCCTAGGACCAGTGCTATTTTTGGTATATGTGAACGACATGACGGAAGGGTTAGACTCAGAAGTGTCCCTGTTTGCAGATGATGTGAAGTTAATGAGGAGAATTAAATCTGATGAGGACCAGGCAGGACTTCAAAGAGACCTGGACAGACTGGACACCTGGTCCAGCAAATGGCTTCTCGAATTTAATCCTGCCAAATGCAAAGTCATGAAGATGGGGGAGGGGCACAGAAGACCACAGACAGAGTATAGGCTAGGTGGCCAAAGACTGCAAACCTCACTCAAGGAGAAAGATCTTGGGGTGAGTATAACACCGAGCATGTCTCCGGAAGCACACATCAATCAGATAACTGCTGCAGCATATGGGCGCCTGGCAAACCTGAGAACAGCATTCCGATACCTTAGTAAGGAATCATTCAAGACACTGTACACCGTGTATGTCAGGCCCATACTGGAGTATGC
>NC_091297.1:32194878-32257378 GCF_038502225.1 Cherax quadricarinatus | reverse complement strand
TTGGATTGAACGTGATTGGTTCCTAGTCCCTTGATCCCTTCTGGTTTAAGTCTAAACAACAACAACAATAATAATACCATATACAATATGTTAAAATAAGTGCTCTTGTTTCTTCATGTCATCGCGGCCTCCGCATCTGTCATTCTCAGTTTCTCTATGAAATTACAATTTTCTCATCTGTCGCTATGGTTACCCTCGCATTTATATTAACTCTGCCTACTATCAAGCTCAAGGGGCGACTTTTACTCCTAAACACTCTGAAATCTCTTATTCTTTGCTTTAAATATTAATTTGTAAAATAGAAATATATCGCCTTCCATTCTATAGATATCAAGCTTTTATTTTTATCAAATTAATACACTTCGTAGCAATTTGGTCCATTCTTCTCCTACCACGTATACTTCTGGTATTTACTAAATTTCTTGCTCTTCATTTTCTATCCATTTTTTTTTTGGTGGAAGTTGCCTTTTCCTTGTTGAAGGAACTAGAACATTGAAGAAGTGTTCCATCCGCTGATGATAACTCCTCTGCCAAATCCTTCTTTTTTCTCTTCGAGCTTTCCTAGACATCATCTTGTTAAATCATCTCTTACATACAACATTTTTACCATGAATTTTAGCCTAGAGTTTGTATGTGTGGACGCTTTCCTTTTCCAGTAAACTGTCAAGTTCTCTAATCTTCAGATCTCGTGTGACTTGGCCTGACCTTGGCTTTCTCTTCACATGATTTGTCTTCTTGAGTTCTTTTCACCGGGCTTGTCTTCTAGATTTCGTCTGGCATTTTTCTTCTGGTTTTCTACCTTTTCTTCTCACAGGCATGACTTAATAATAATCAAGGCTGGGTCGAAACGTCGTGTAATGTTTCCTGTCAAAATATCCCTTAACAGTGAATTCTGAGAACGTTTTACAACATGATAATGTTTGCTCCCTCCCCTCCATCCTTCTTAAATCATTAGGTTCAGCCTCTTTCTTTATAATTTATTTCCTTGAACATGAAACTGGTTTTGTTGCAAAAACCTGGACCTACCCAAGTTGCTGATTATATCTGCAGAGGTATGAGCTCATGTTGATGTTCCATACTCAGTGATATATTCAGTATCATTCTTGCTTCCTTAGAGAATGTGTTTTCTTATCTACTCTTCTTGGCATACATCTTTCTTGTATTCAGGAAGGGTATCTCTCTTCTTCAACCTTATTGCATGATCCTGTATTGTCTTCTTTTTTATATAATTCTTTAATAATTTTGGTTTTGATTTGTCATTCTTGTTTAGCCTTTCTGACTTCTTTCTTATATGTACATACTAATTATTAAGTTTTTTGCTGGCTTCCTGCCGTGTATCTTTTATATTCAGAGCTTTTTCATGCTTTTCTTCTTCAGTTTTTTGCAGATTAAATCTTCGGCTCTCTCTCTCTCTCTCTCTCTCTCTCTCTCTCTACACACACATATATATATATATATATATATATATATATATATATATATATATATATATATATATATATATATATATATATATATTATTGTAACCACGAACGAGTGGTATTGATCAACAACAACACTGCGACTAGCAAATGACTCAAACCCATTATGTTTTGGACTGCCTCATGGCGAGCGAAAATCACATGACACTCTAACCCACAGGATCACCAAATCCTACAAGAACCAAGCACCTAGCCAAGCTAGGTGTGTTACCCTTGGTCCTAGGACATACGGTGGTGTAGAATGAAATTAGCTCAGAGCCAGCCACACTACCGTATGTCCCCGACCCAAGGGTACCACACCTAGCTTGGCTGGGTGCTTGATTCTTGTAGGATTTGGTGGTCCTCTGGGTTAGAGCGTCATGTGATTTTCGCTCACCATGAGGCAATCCTTGTTCTTTTTTAAAAAGTATCATGGGTTCGAGTTAGTAACTTCTCCTGTATACAATTACTAAAAAAGAGAAGAAGAAAAACTTTATAAAACTGGGTTGCTTAAATGTGCGTGGATGTAGTGCGGATGACAAGAAACAGATGATTGCTGATGTTATGAATGAAAAGAAGTTGGATGTCCTGGCCCTAAGCGAAACAAAGCTGAAGGGGGTAGGAGAGTTTCAGTGGGGGGAAATAAATGGGATTAAATCTGGAGTATCTGAGAGAGTTAGAGCAAAGGAAGGGGTAGCAGTAATGTTAAATGATCAGTTATGGAAGGAGAAAAGAGAATATGAATGTGTAAATTCAAGAATTATGTGGATTAAAGTAAAGGTTGGATGCGAGAAGTGGGTCATAATAAGCGTGTATGCACCTGGAGAAGAGAGGAATGCAGAGGAGAGAGAGAGATTTTGGGAGATGTTAAGTGAATGTATAGGAGCCTTTGAACCAAGTGAGAGAGTAATTGTGGTAGGGGACTTGAATGCTAAAGTAGGAGAAACTTTTAGAGAGGGTGTGGTAGGTAAGTTTGGGGTGCCAGGTGTAAATGATAATGGGAGCCCTTTGATTGAACTTTGTATAGAAAGGGGTTTAGTTATAGGTAATACATATTTTAAGAAAAAGAGGATAAATAAGTATACACGATATGATGTAGGGCGAAATGACAGTAGTTTGTTGGATTATGTATTGGTAGATAAAAGACTGTTGAGTAGACTTCAGGATGTACATGTTTATAGAGGGGCCACAGATATATCAGATCACTTTCTAGTTGTAGCTACACTGAGAGTAAAAGGTAGATGGGATACAAGGAGAATAGAAGCATCAGGGAAGAGAGAGGTGAAGGTTTATAAACTAAAAGAGGAGGCAGTTAGGGTAAGATATAAACAGCTATTGGAGGATAGATGGGCTAATGAGAGCATAGGCAATGGGGTCGAAGAGGTATGGGGTAGGTTTAAAAATGTAGTGTTAGAGTGTTCAGCAGAAGTTTGTGGTTACAGGAAAGTGGGTGCAGGAGGGAAGAGGAGCGATTGGTGGAATGATGATGTAAAGAGAGTAGTAAGGGAGAAAAAGTTAGCATATGAGAAGTTTTTACAAAGTAGAAGTGATGCAAGGAGGGAAGAGTATATGGAGAAAAAGAGAGAGGTTAAGAGAGTGGTGAAGCAATGTAAAAAGAGAGCAAATGAGAGAGTGGGTGAGATGTTATCAACAAATTTTGTTGAAAATAAGAAAAAGTTTTGGAGTGAGATTAACAAGTTAAGAAAGCCTAGAGAACAAATTGATTTGTCAGTTAAAAATAGGAGAGGAGAGTTATTAAATGGAGAGTTAGAGGTATTGGGAAGATGGAAGGAATATTTTGAGGAATTGTTAAATGTTGATGAAGATAGGGAAGCTGTGATTTCGTGTATAGGGCAAGGAGGAATAACATCTTGTAGGAGTGAGGAAGAGCCAGTTGTGAGTGTGGGGGAAGTTCGTGAGGCAGTAGGTAAAATGAAAGGGGGTAAGGCAGCCGGGATTGATGGGATAAAGATAGAAATGTTAAAAGCAGGTGGGGATATAGTTTTGGAGTGGTTGGTGCAATTATTTAATAAATGTATGGAAGAGGGTAAGGTACCTAGGGATTGGCAGAGAGCATGCATAGTTCCTTTGTATAAAGGCAAAGGGGATAAAAGAGAGTGCAAAAATTATAGGGGGATAAGTCTGTTGAGTGTACCTGGTAAAGTGTATGGTAGAGTTATAATTGAAAGAATTAAGAGTAAGACGGAGAATAGGATAGCAGATGAACAAGGAGGCTTTAGGAAAGGTAGGGGGTGTGTGGACCAGGTGTTTACAGTGAAACATATAAGTGAACAGTATTTAGATAAGGCTAAAGAGGTCTTTGTGGCATTTATGGATTTGGAAAAGGCGTATGACAGGGTGGATAGGGGGGCAATGTGGCAGATGTTGCAAGTGTATGGTGTAGGAGGTAGGTTACTGAAAGCAGTGAAGAGTTTTTACGAGGATAGTGAGGCTCAAGTTAGAGTATGTAGGAAAGAGGGAAATTTTTTCCCAGTAAAAGTAGGCCTTAGACAAGGATGTGTGATGTCACCGTGGTTGTTTAATATATTTATAGATGGGGTTGTAAGAGAAGTAAATGCGAGGGTCTTGGCAAGAGGCGTGGAGTTAAAAGATAAAGAATCACACACAAAGTGGGAGTTGTCACAGCTGCTCTTTGCTGATGACACTGTGCTCTTGGGAGATTCTGAAGAGAAGTTGCAGAGATTGGTGGATGAATTTGGTAGGGTGTGCAAAAGAAGAAAATTAAAGGTGAATACAGGAAAGAGTAAGGTTATGAGGATAACAAAAAGATTAGGTGATGAAAGATTGAATATCAGATTGGAGGGAGAGAGTATGGAGGAGGTGAACGTATTCAGATATTTGGGAGTGGACGTGTCAGCGGATGGGTCTATGAAAGATGAGGTGAATCATAGAATTGATGAGGGAAAAAGAGTGAGTGGTGCACTTAGGAGTCTGTGGAGACAAAGAACTTTGTCCTTGGAGGCAAAGAGGGGAATGTATGAGAGTATAGTTTTACCAACGCTCTTATATGGGTGTGAAGCGTGGGTGATGAATGTTGCAGCGAGGAGAAGGCTGGAGGCAGTGGAGATGTCATGTCTGAGGGCAATGTGTGGTGTGAATATAATGCAGAGAATTAGTAGTTTGGAAGTTAGGAGGAGGTGCGGGATTACCAAAACTGTTGTCCAGAGGGCTGAGGAAGGGTTGTTGAGGTGGTTCGGACATGTAGAGAGAATGGAGCGAAACAGAATGACTTCAAGAGTGTATCAGTCTGTAGTGGAAGGAAGGCGGGGTAGGGGTCGGCCTAGGAAGGGTTGGAGGGAGGGGGTAAAGGAGGTTTTGTGTGCGAGGGGCTTGGACTTCCAGCAGGCATGCGTGAGCGTGTTTGATAGGAGTGAATGGAGACAAATGGTTTTTAATACTTGACGTGCTGTTGGAGTGTGAGCAAAGTAACATTTATGAAGGGATTCAGGGAAACCGGCAGGCCGGACTTGAGTTCTGGAGATGGGAAGTACAGTGCCTGCACTCTGAAGGAGGGGTGTTAATGTTGCAGTTTAAAAACTGTAGTGTAAAGCACCCTTCTGGCAAGACAGTGATGGAGTGAATGATGGTGAAAGTTTTTCTTTTTCGGGCCACCCTGCCTTGGTGGGAATCGGCCGGTGTGATAATAAAAAAAAAAAAAAATATATATATATATATTATATGTATGTATATATATATATATATATATATATATATATATATATATATATAGGGAGGTACCACCTCTAGAACTGTTCTGGGGACCCTCATCCTCAGAGAAAAGAATAAACTTGCTTCAGGGAAAACTCAAGGTTCTTCCTGAAGCTGTTTGAGAATTTTCTCCTACCACCCCCTATATTTCAAGTATGTTTTATTTAAAGACAAAATACATTGGCCAAACATTCACAAAAATACAACAGAAAGTAAAACAACATAGGTAACTCAGAGCTACATCTCGAATATTTCGTCCAGCTCCCCTGCGGTGGGCCGCATGCCCAGAATGCTGCAGGCATTTCCTCTCTGGATCGCAACACTGAGTCTCTGAAAGAGGAAGCTGGTCGCCCTGTGGTCCTTGGTTTTTATGATGAGCTTTTCACCCAGCTCTTTGAGGAACTTTAGAGCGCACTTGCCCCATGCTCCAAGGGTCTCCGACCCTATTGGAATGAAGTTATAGCAAGGGGGAAGGTCTTCATATTTACGGATCTTCTGGGTCTCCCTGTGGCTGGCAGCTCCACCCCCTTCCACTACGGAGTATGGCAAGTAGGTGTCTGCCAATGTGGCGGCACAGGTGTAGTCCCAGGCAATCCGCTTTCCATCCTTCCAGGGTAGCATACTGGCTCCATCAGGACGCTTTTGACTTCCATCAGATCTCTGTAATTGGGGTTCCCATTGAGCTGGGCAACGGGCTGTGGCGAGGGTTCTCTTTATGATGTCATTGACCTCCTCATGTCTGGCATACTTCCCTTCTGCTGTGTGACACACGAGACCATGAAGTCTGAATTGATCAGCTGTCGCCCTGCCGCAAATACACCTATGTTCGGTGAGAATGGGGGCAGCTAGGCGAAGAGCAACACCAATCCGAATGGCCTGTGGGTCGAGACGGGTGACAGGGAGGAATTGGGAACAGCTAACAGGAAATCTCCAGAGTGTGGTGCCTTCACTGCCAGGAGACGAGCTTTGTCCCTTCCTGAAGCATTGGAGAGCATTGTGTTGGCGATTTTTTTCATGATCGGTTTGTCCTAGTGGGACTGTTTGTGCTCTTTGGGAGGAGCTGGTCTACTGGAGGAGTCTGTAAGGGTGTCCCACCGAATCGCTGCTTCAGTAAACCTGTAGTCTTGAGCACCTACCACGTCTCTCAAGCGTTCGGGCACTATCTTCTTGACTAATGCACTGGAAGCCAAACACGAAGGCAGAAAAGCAGGTAAAGCAACATGCTTTGCTTTGTGCACCCCTATGCCTCCCAGTCGCAATGGGAGGGTTGCCTGATCCCAATGCTCATCCTCTAGTGACAGGTTCAGTGCCTTCTTAAAAGTTGATCTCAGGTGTGTGCCATATTCATAGAGTGTTGGGTTGTCAAAATAGGGTGCTCACCTCAGGAAGTAAGTGAGTCTTGGCATAGTAAGACACCTTGTGAGGAGATACAGAGCATCATGGGCATCAAGATCGCTTATTCTCTCCAGGTCATTAAATTTGTCCCTGAGGACAGTGTCGATGGTCTGGTGACCCAGCGGTGCTCCCAAGAGGGTACTGTTGGACGGAGTGGTAGTAGAGACTTCCGGGAGGATTCTTCCCACAGAATTGATTATTTCCTGGTTCACTGTGATGATTTCACACTTGGAGGGATTGAGGATGAGTCCCAAGTCTTCTCCCTGTGTTTTCACCAGTTGTAGGTCCCCCACCAGGGACTCTTCAGTACCTGCCAGAGTGCCGTCATCCAGATACCAGATATTGAGCTCACTGCGTAGGCTTGAAGTTAGCTCTCATACTGCCAAGCCAGAAGTGAAGTGGAGCGAGTGGGTCACCCTGCTGAACACCCTCTGATGATTGAATTTCATGTTCTCCAAACAAAAGAATTGAGGGTTTGCTGTAGCCGGCTGAAATGAAGGGAAAAAGACTGGGGAACCGATCCCAAACAGCTGGCAAGACAGCATCTCTCTTCACCATATTAAAGGCATTTCTAAAATCAAGTTTGACTATGGCCTTGTCTTCTGGTAGGTCCCTGATGTAGGCCCTTGCGGTATGAGCTGCGGCTTCACTGCCTTGAGAGACCCCAAAGCCCAGTTGGTGTGGCTGGAGTAAAGTGGCAGCTTCTGGGCGAATGTTTCTCACTGCTGCTTTGGCAACGAGACGGCGAAGAGTGTTTCCAACCGCAATGGGTCTGATTCCCCCATCCCTCTTCTTCAAAGCACATAGTGAGGCTCCAAAAAGGAAAAGTTTAATTTCTTCTGAGATTCGCCCAGCCAGCAAAAATATATGGAGGTACCACCTCTAGAACTTTACTGGGGACCTTCATCCTCAGAGAAGACAATATATAATCACATTTCCAGTGCTGAATTAGTAAAACTCTTGCTGTGATATCTCGACATTTTCTTGCTGGACTTGCATCTCTGAGTAGTAGTAGTCTGAACATTCATTTATCTTCTCCAATGGACACTGTTTAGGAAATATATCATCGTTGCAGTCTTCTCGTCTGCTCACTTGTTTACTATATATCACTCATCTCTCCAGTAGTAATCCTTTCAAGGAGGAGAGAGAGAGATTCCTTGATGCTGGTGAAGGGCTTTGATTCAAAAATTTAGAGCTAATCACCTCTTATTGGATCAAACCTAATTGCTTCCCATTTCCCATTCGCTGTATTAACATTTCGTATGAAAGGTTAAACAAAAGAATCCATTCCCACTTCTTCCAAAAATTAAAAAAAAATGTTGTGTTCGTTCACTGGCTTCACGTGTTGTTCCTTAATAATTCTTCTGTTATTTCAGATTCACTTGAGATGAAAGCAGGTTGTGCCAGTTCATTTTTTTTTTATGCATCCTTGTGGTTTCTCTGACACGTTGGTAAATGAAATATTCCATTACTGCCTCTGCCAGTCTCGTTCACAGAGTTTCCTGCCCCCGATTAGATCCTATATGGCCGGTGAGTTTCCTGCCCCCGATTAGATCCTATATGGCCGGTGCATATACCTCTGCTGGGAGAGTGGGCGAGTAATGCCAGTTACTCCCTACTTGGAGTCTACCTGGAGGGCATTCCGGGGATCAACGCCCCCGCGGCCCGGTGCACGACCAGGCCTCCCGGTCGATCAGGGCCTGATCAACGAGGCTGTTACTGCTGGCAGCACGCAATCCAACGTACGAACCACAGCCCGGCTGATCCGGCACCGTCTTTAGGTATCTGTCCAGCTCCCTCTTGAAGACAACCAAGGGTTTTCCCGTAATGCCCCTTATTGCTGGTGGGAGGCTGTTGAACAGTCTTGGGCCCCGGACACTTACTGTGTTTTCTTTTAGTGTACCAGTGACGCCCCTACTTTTCACTGGGGGTATGTTGCATCGCCTGCCAAGTCTTTCGCTTTCGTATGGAGTGATTTCTGTGTGAATATTAGGGACCAGTCCCTCCAGAATCTTCCAGGTGTAGATTATGATATATCTCTCTCGCCTGCGCTCTAGTGAGTACAAATCAAGTGCTTCCAGGCGTTCCCAGTAGTTAAGGTGTTTGATGGAACTTAAACGTGCAGTAAAGGTTCTCTGTACATTCTCTAGCTCTGCAATTTCACCTGCCTTGAATGGAGATGTTAATGTACAGCAGTATTCCAGCCTAGAAAGAATAAGTATTTAAAAAGGATCATCACTGGCTTAGCATCTCTTGTCTTGAATGTTCTTATTATCCATCCTATCAGTTTCCTCGCAGATGTGATAGTGGCATTGTTGTGGTCCTTGAAGGTGAGGTCCTCGGACATTACCACTCCCAGGTCTTTCACATTACTTTTCCGCTCTATTGTGTGATTGAAGTTTGTAGTATACTCAGTCCTAATTATTATTTCCTCCAGTTCATAACGGAGTAGTTGGAATTTGTCTTCATTGAACATCATATTGTTCTCTGTTGCCCATTGGAAAACTTGGTTTATATTTTCTTGGAGCTTTGCCGTGTCCTCAATGGATGACACTCTCATACAGATCCTAGCATCGTCTGCAAAAGATGATACAGTGTTGTGGTTTACATCTCTGTCTGATATGAGAATAAGGAACAGGATAGGTGTGAGTACTGTGCCTTGTGGGACAGAGCTCTTCACTATGGCAGCATCTGATTTAACTCCGTTTACCACTACTTTTTGTGTGCGATTGGTTAGAAAGTTGAAGATCCATCTGCCTACTTTACCGGTTATCCCTTTAGCACGCATTTTATGGGCTATTACACCATGGTCGCATTTGTCAAAGGCTTTTGCAAAGTCTGTGTATACTACATCTGCATTCTGTTTGTTTTCCAGTGCCTCTAGGACCATATCATAGTGGTCAAGCAGTTGCGAGAGGCAGGAGCGACCTGCTCTGAAACCATGTTGCCCTGGGTTGTGCACTTTTTGGGAGTCCAGGTGGTTTGCTATCCTGCTTCTTAGAACTCTTTCAAAGATTTTTATGATGTAGGACGTTAAAGCTATTGGTCTATTGTTCCTAGCTATTGCTTTGCTGCCACCTTTATGGAGTGGGGCTATATCTGTTGTTTTTTGTGACTGTGGAATCTCGCCTGTGTCTAAGCTCCTTCTCCATAGCATACCTAGGGCCCGTGAGAGGGGTTTCTTGCAGTTTTTAATAAACACCGAGTTCCACGAGTCTGGGCCTGGGGCTGAGTGCATGGGCATGTCGTCGATGGTTTTCTCAAACTCTAGTGGAGTTTTAGGGTTATGTCCTAAATCTGGCCTACATTGGCAGGATTTTGAGGCTCATTCATGAAGAAATTGTTTGGATTGTCTATCTTTAAACTGGTTAGTGGCTCGCTGAATACTGAGTCATATTGCAGTTTCAGTATCTCGCTCATTTTTCTTTGCTGTCGTCTGTGTAGGATTCTTCTTGTCTGAGCAGGGGCCCTATACTAGAAGTGTTTTTTGACTTGTTTTTTGCATATGAAAAAAAATATTTCGAATTTCTTTCAATTTCATTAATCGCTTTTAGCTCCTCTTGTCTCTCCTGGATTTTGTATGAGTCATTTAACTTCAGCTCAGTATTTTCCACTTCCCTGGTTAGCACTTCATTCCGTGTATCAGATAATCTGGCATTCTTGAGGAGCTCAATGATTCTTCGTCTTCTCTTGTAGAGGGAGCATCTCTCTCTCTCCAGTTTACTTCTTTTCTTTTGTCTTATAGGAATATACCTTGAACATACTACCAGGAGGGTGATCTTTTCGAGGTATTGGTTCGGGTCCATGTAATTTAAGATATCCTCCCAGCATGTTTCATTTAGGGCATAGTTTACCTGCTCCCAGATGATGTTCTTGTTGTTGAAGTTGAATTATGTAAAGGTACCCTCATAACTGGATGCATCTTGCCGATCAGGACTCCTGTGCATGCAAGTCTGGCCTTCGATTAGATTGTGATCAGAATTTGTTGTTTTTGATATTGTTATATTCCTTACCAGGTCCTCGTTATTTGTGAAAATAAGGTCCAGTGTCATGAGTCCTGCGTCATGATATTAACTCTACCTCTCCACCTAGGAACTTTTGCCCTCCCCTGGAAAAGTTGCAGTGGGCGCCCATGGACCGGTGTACTCGAAGGGGTGTATAAGCGTCAATATTTAGCCACTAGCCCCCGCCTCTTGATTTTCAATCGGCCAGCATCTACTGGTTCCTGGACTCTGTGGGCAGTTTGCCTCCAGCTTATTCAGCTCACTCGTCTTCTTAATCGCTCTAAGACTCTCCATATTTTGCTTCAACCAGTGCCTCGTCTGTCAAACAGTCTGATCCTTTCTACTCTGCCCAGTCTTCCGAGTATCATGTGCCACAGTCTGTCTTCCAAAGTTGATACATTCAATTTTTTGAGGGGTCTCGTAATGCAACCCCTCTCAGTTCTGGAACCAGTCTAACTGCAGAACTCATCTTCTCTCCTGATTCAGAACATTCTTCATCAGGTCTTGATTCTATGCACTTGTTACATATTTTATAATGGCTATGAAATACTGTCTTGTGTGTGGTGCCGATAGTATATGTGAGTATGTGTGTGTGTGAGAGAGAGAGAGAGAGAGAGAGAGAGAGAGAGAGAGAGAGAGAAAAAAGGAGATATTAAAATATAACACAGGAATATGAGAAGCAGTAGATGCCATTGTTGCGACAACCATAGGCGTAATTAAGAGGATTCAATAACCTGATTACCATCTTTTATTGAAAATTCTACGCAACGTCAATTTTATCAGCCAAGATAATTGCTGGTGGAGTTTTCACATCTATTCCATGGCTGTCCGTGTCTCACACACCTGGTCCATGGTTGTCCGTGTCTCACACACCTGGTCCATGGTTGTCCGTGTCTCACACACCTGGTCCGTGGTTGTCCGTGTCTCACACACCTGGTCCACGGTTGTCCGTGTCTCACACACCTGGTCCGTGGTTGTCCATGTCTCACACACCTGATTCATGGTTGTCCGTGTCTCACACACCTGGTCCATGGTTGTCCGTGTCTCACACACCTGGTCCGTGATTGCTAGTGTTTTTCTCCATCGTCGAATTGACAAATAAAATGACGAGCTTGACTAATGACCCACGACAGGTCACAACTGTGACTAATGACCCACGACAGGTCACAACTGTGACTAATGACCAACGACAGGTCACAACTGTGACTAATAACCCACGACAGGCCACAACTGTGACTAATGGCCCACGACAGGTCACAACTGTGACTAATGACCAACGACAGGTCACAACTGTGACTAATGGCCCACGACAGGTCACAACTGTGACTAATGACCAACGACAGGTCACAACTGTGACTAATGGCCCACGACAGGTCACAACTGTGACTAATAACCCACGACAGGTCACAACTGTGACTAATGACCCACGACAGGTCACAACTGTGACTAATGACCCACGACAGGTCACAACTGTGACTAATGACCAACGACAGGTCACAACTGTGACTAATGACCCACGACAGGTCACAACTGTGACTAATGACCAACGACAGGTCACAACTGTGACTAATGACCCATGACAGGTCACAACTGTGACTAATGACCCACGACAGGTCACAACTGTGACTAATGACCCACGACAGGTCACAACTGTGACTAATGGCTCACCACAGGTCACAACTGTGACTAATGACCCACGACAGGTCACAACTGTGACTAATGACTCACCACAGGTCACAACTGTGACTAATGACTCACCACAGGTCACAACTGTAACTAATGACTCGCCACAGGTCAAAACTGTGACTAATGACTCACCATAGGACACAACTGTGACTAATGACTAACCACAGGTCACAACTGTGACTAATGACTCACCACAGGTCACAACTGTGACTAATGACTCACCACAGGTCACAACTGTGACTAATGACTCACCACAGGTCAAAACTGTGACTAATGATTCACCATAGGACACAACTGTGACTAATGACTAACCACAGGTCACAACTGTAACTAATAACCCACGACAGGTCACACATGTGACTAATGACTCACGACAGGTCACAACTGTAATGACTCACCACAGGTCACAACTGTGACTAATGACTCACAACAGGTCAAAACTGTGACTAATGACTCACCATAGGTCACAACTGTGACTAATGACTAACCACAGGTCACAACTGTAACTAATAACCCACGACAGGTCACACCTGTGACAAATGACTCACGACATGTCACAACTGTGACTAATGACTCAGGACAGGTCACAGCTGTGACTAATGACTCCCGGCAAGTCACAACTGTGACTAATGATCCACATGTCACAACGTTGACTAATGATTAACGACAGGTCATAACGTTGACTAATGATCCACGACAGGTCACAATGCTGACTAATGATCCACGACAGATCACAGCAGTGACTAATGATCCACGATAGGTCACAACGGTGACTAATGATCCACAACAGATCAAAACGGTGATTAAGGACCCACGACAGGTCACGACGGTGACTAATGACCCACGACAGGACACATTGGTGACTAATGACCCACGACAGGACACAATGATCAATAATGACCCACGACAGGTCACAACGGTGACTAATGACCCACGACAGGGCACAATGATGATTAATGACACACTACAGGTCACAACACGCCAGTAGTCAGCAGTAACACGCCAGTACTTAACAGTAATACCCCAGTAGTCAGCAGTAACATGCCAATAGTCAACAGTAATACCCGAGTAGTCAGCAGTAACATGACAGTAGCCAACAGTAATACCCCAGTAGTCAGCAGTAACACGAGAGTAGTCAACAGTAATACCCCAGTAGTTAGCAGTAACACGACAGTAGTCATCAGTAACACACCGGTAGTCAGCAGTAACACGCCAGTAGTCAGCAGTAACACACCGGTAGTCAGCAGTAACACGCCAGTAGTCATCAGTAACACACCGGTAGTCAGCAGTAACACGCCAGTAGTCAGCAGTAACACGCCAGTAGTCAGCAGTAACACGCCAGTAATCAGCAGTAACAAGCCAGTAGTCAGCAGTAACACGCCAGTAGTCAGCAGTAACACGCCAGTAATCAGCAGTAACACGCCAGTAGTCAGCAGTAACACGCCAGTAGTCAGCAGCAACAAGCCAGTAGTCAGCAGTAACAAGCCAGTAATCAGCAGTAACAAGCCAGTAGTCAGCAGTAACAAGCCAGTAGTCAGCAGTAACAAGCCAGTAATCAGCAGTAACAAGCCAGTAGTCAGCAGTAATAAGCCAGTAATCAGCAGTAACAAGCCAGTAGTCAGCAGTAACAAGCCAGTAGTCAGCAGTAACAAGCCAGTAATCAGCAGTAACAAGCCAGTAGTCAGCAGTAACAAGCCAGTAGTAAGCAGTAACAAGCCAGTAGTCAGCAGTAACAAGCCAGTAATCAGCAGTAACAAGCCAGTAGTCAGCAGTAACAAGCCAGTAGTCAGCAGTAACACGCCAGTAATCAGCAGTAACACGCCAGTAGTCAGCAGTAACACGCCAGTAATCAGCAGTAACAAGCCAGTAGTCAGCAGTAACAAGCCAGTAATCAGCAGTAACAAGCCAGTAGTCAGCAGTAACAAGCCAGTAGTCAGCAGTAACAAGCCAGTAGTCAGCAGTAACACGCCAGTAGTCAGCAGTAACACGCTAGTAATCAGCAGTAACACGCCAGTAATCAGCAGTAACACGCCAGTAATCAGCAGTAACAAGCCAGTAGACAGCAGTAACACGCCAGTAATCAGCAGTAACAAGCCAGTAGACAGCAGTAACACGCCAGTAGTCAGCAGTAACACGCCAGTAGTCAACAGCAATACCCCAGTGGTCAACAGTAATACGCCAGTAGTCAGCAGTAACACGCCAGTAGTCAGCAGTAATACGTCAGTAGTCAGCAGTAACACGCTAGAAGACAGCAGTAACACGCCAGTAGTCAGCAGCAACACGCCAGTAGTCAAGAGTAATACCCCAGTGGTCAACAGTAATACGCCAGTAGTCAGCAGTAACACGCCAGTAGCCAGCAGTAACACGTCAGTAGTCAGCAGTAACACGCTAGAAGACAGCAGTAACACGCCAGTAGTCAGCAGTAACACTCCAGTAGTCAGCAGTAACACACCAGTAGCCAGCAGTAACACGTCAGTAGTCAGCAGTAACACGCTAGAAGACAGCAGTAACACGCCAGTAGTCAGCAGTAACACGCTAGAAGACAGCAGTAACACGCCAGTAGTCAGCAGTAACACGCTAGAAGACAGCAGTAACACGCCAGTAGTCAGCAGTAACACTCCAGTAGTCAGCAGTAACACACCAGTAGCCAGCAGTAACACGTCAGTAGTCAGCAGTAACACGCTAGAAGACAGCAGTAACACGCCAGTAGTCAGCAGTAACACTCCAGTAGTCAGCAGTAACACTCCAGTAGTCAGCAGTAACACACCAGTAGTCAGCAGTAACACGCCAATAGTTGTCAATAACACTCCAGTACTCAGCAGTAAGACGCCCGTAGTCAGAAGTAAGACGCCAGTATTCAGCAGTAACACGCCAGTAGTCAGCAGTAACACGTCAGTAGTCAGCAGTAACACGCTAGAAGACAGCAGTAACACGCCAGTAGTCACCAGCAACACACCAGTAGTCAACAGTAATACCCCAGTAGTCAGCAGTAACACGCCAGTAGTCAGCAGTAACACACCAGTAGTCAGCAGTAACACACCAGTAGTCAGCAGTAATACGCAGTAATCAGCAGTAACACGCCAGTAGTCACCAGCAACACACCAGTAGTCAACAGTAATACCCCAGTAGTCAGCAGTAACACGCCAGTAGTCAGCAGTAACACGCCAGTAGTCAGCAGTAAGACGCCAGTATACAGCAGGAAGTCTCTAGTAGTCAGCAGTAAGACAGTAGTCAGCAGTAATTCGCCAGTAGTCAGCAGTAATACCCCAGTAGTAAGAAGTAACACGCCAGTAGTCAGCAGTGGCGCATCAGTAGTCAGCAGTAACACGCTAGAAGTCAGCAGTAACACGCCAGTAGTCAGCAGTAACACGCCAGTAGTCGGCAATAACACGCCAGTCGTTAGTAGTAACACGCCAGTAGTCAGAAGTAACACGCCAGTATTCAGCAGTAACATGCCAGTAGTCAGCAGTAAGACGCCAGTAGACAGCAGGAAGTCTCCAGTAGTCAGCAGGAAGACAGTAGTGAGCAGTAACACGCAAGTAGTCAGCAGGAACACGCCAGTAGTCAGCAGTAACATGCCACTAGTCAGCGGTAACACGCCAGTAGTCAGCAGTAACACGCCAATAGTTAGCAGTAACACGCCAGTAGTCAGCAGTAACACGCCAGTAGTCAGCGGTAACACGCCAGTTGTCAGCAGTAACACGCCAGTAATCAGCAGTAACACGCCAGTAATCAGCAGTAACATCGCCAGTAGTCACCGGTAAGACGCCAGTAGTCAGCCATAAGACGCCATTTAATCAGCAGTAACACGTCAGTAGCCAGCAGTAACTTACCAGTAGTCAGCAGTAACACGCCAGTAGTCAGCGGCAACACGCCTGAAGTCAGCAGTAACACGCCAGTAGTCAGCAGTAACTCGCCAGTAGTCAGCAGTAACACGCCAGTAGTCAGAAGTAGCACGCCAGTTGTCAGTAGGAATACTCCAGTAGTCAGTAGTAAGACGCCAGTAGTCAGCAGTAAGACGCCAGTAGTCAGCAGTAACATGCCAGTAGTCAGCAGTAACACGCAAGTAGTCAGCAGTAAGAAGCCGGTATTTAGCACTAAGACGCCAATAGTCAGCAGAAAGGAAACTAGCAGTCAGCAGTAAGAGCCAGTAGTCAGTGGAAAGGAAGCCATAAGTCAGCAGTAACACGCCAGTAGTCAGCAGTAACGTTCCTGTAGTCAGCAGTAACACTCCTTAAGTCAACAGTAACACGCCAGTAGTCGGCAGTAACACTCCTGTAGTTAGTAGTAACATTCTTGTAGTCAGCAGTAACACTCCTGTAGTCAGCAGTAACATGCCAATAGTTAGCAACACTCGTTTAGTCAGCACTAACACGTTTGTAGTCAGCATTAATCAGCAGTAACCTTGGTGAAGCAGCGCTGGATGTGGTGACTGACTGCTGCTGTACTTCGAAAACCAGCCCAATATGTCAGCAGTGTGACGTTGTCGGTCGGTGAATGTCAGCAGTGAACGGTGACGCAGTGTGCCAGATGTAAGATGGCAGACTTCCAGGCATAACAGATGCACTATTCTGGACGAGGAAATATACCAGACGTACGATGCTGAACAACTAAATATTCCCGACGTCCGATGTTGTACTTCTCACTATGAGAGCTGTACAATGCTTACGGTCACAACAACACAGTATATAAATACGATAATTGCTATTTAACACACTGTGTTGGTGGCAGGGTGACGCCAGTGTTGGTGGCAGGGTGACACCAGTGCTGGTGGAATTCTGACACCAGTGATGGTTGCTGAGTGAAACCATTGTTGGTGGCAGGGTGACACCAGTGTTGGTGGTAGGCTGACGCCAGTGTTGGTGGAAGGGTGACATCAGTGCTGGAGCAGGGTGACACTAGTGTTGGTTGTATTCTGACACCAGTGATGGTTGCTGGGTGAAACCATTCTTGGTGGCAGGGTGACACCAGTGTTGGTGGCAGAGTGACGCCAGTGTTGGTGGCAGAGTGACACCAGTGTTGGTGGGAGGGTGACGCCAGTGTTGGTGGCATTCTGACATCAGTGATGGTTGCTGGATGAAACCAGTATTGGTGGCAGGGTGACACCAGTGTTTGTGGCAGGGTGACACCACTTTTGGTGGAATTCTGACACCAATGTTGGTTGCTGGGTGAAACCATTGTAGGTGGCAGGGCGACACCAGTGTTGGTGACAGGGTGGCACCAGTGTTCGTAGCAGGGTAAAACCAGTGTTCGTGGCAGGGCAACGTAAGTGTTAATGCCAAGACGACACCAGTGTTGGTGGCAGGATGACATCAGTGTTGATGACGTGGTCACACCAGTGTTGGTGGCAGGATGACATCAGTGTTGATGACGTGGTCACACCAGTGTTGGTGGCATAAGTTCACTAAACTGTTGGTTACTTGACATGACCTGAATGTTTTGTGGGTGGATATTGCAGATTGTGGTAGCAGAACAGCACCTGTGTAAGGGTAGTAGCATCACACTAGTGAGAGTTAATGGCAGGATCACACCAGTGAGAGCTAATGGTAATAGCATCACACCAGTGACAGTTAATGGCAGGATCACACAAGTGAGAGTTAATGGCAGGATCACACCAGTGAGAGTTAATGGTAGTAGCATCACACCAGTGAGAGTTAATTGCAGGATCACACCAATGAGAGTTAATGGAAGGATCACACCAGTGACAGTTAATGGTAGTATAATCACACCAGTGAGAGTTAATGGCAGGATCACACCAGTGAGAGTTAATGGCAGTAGCATCACACCAGTGAGAGTTAATGGCAGGATCACACCAGTGAGAGTTAATGGTAGTATCATCACACTAGTGAGATTTAATGGCAGGATCACATCAGTGAGAGTTAATGGTAGTAACATCAAACCAGTGAGAGTTAATGGCAGGATCACGCCAGTGAGCGTAATGGTAGTAACATCACACCAGTGAGAGTTAATGGCAGGATCACACCAGTGAGAGTTAATGGCAGGATCAAACTAGTGAGAGTTAATGGCAAGATCACACCAGTGAGAGTTAATGGCAGGATCACACTAGTGAGAGGTAATGGCAGGAACACACAAGTGAGAGTTAATTGCAGGATCACACCAGTGAGAGTTAATGGCAGGATCACACCAGTGAGAGTTAATGGCAGGATCACACTAGTGAGAGGTAATGGCAGGATCACACCAGTGAGAGTTAATGGCAGGAACACATGAGTGAGAGTCAATTGCAGGATCACACTAGTGAGAGGTAATGGCAGAATCACACCAGTGAGAGTTAATGGTAGTTGCATCACACCAGAGAGAGTTAATGGCAGGATCAAACCAGTGAGGGTTAATAGCAGGATCACACCAGTGAGAGTTAATGGCAGGATCACACCAGTGAGAGTTAATGGCACGATCACACTAGTGTGGGTTAATGGCAGGATCACCCAAGTGAGAGTTAATGGTAGCATCACACCAGTGAGAGTTAATGGCAGGATCAAACCAGTGAGAGTTAATGACAGGAACACACTAGTGAGAGTTAATGGCAGGATACAACTAGTGAGAGTTAATGGCAGAATCACACCAGTGAGAGTTAATGGCAGGATCATACCAGTGAGAGTTAATGGCAGGCTCATACCAGTGAGAGTTAATTGCAGGATCACACCAGTGTTAATTACAGGATCGCACCATTATTAAGTGTTAATTATAGGATCACAGCAGTATGTGTTAATTACAGGATCACACCAGTGAGTGTTAATTGTAGGATCACACCAGTAAATATTAATTACAGGATCCCACCAGTAAGTGTTAATTACAGGATCTCACCAGTAAGTGTTAATTACAGGATCACACCAGTAAGTGTTAATTACAGGATCACACCAGTAAATGTTAATTACAGGATCACACCAGTAAGTGATAATTACAGGTTCACCCCAATGAGTGTTAATTACAGGATCACACCAGTAAGTGTTAATTACAGGATCACACCAATGAGTGTTAATTACAGGATCACACCATTTGCTGTGAGGCTCACACAGCAAATAACACCTCCATGAGTGCAGTTCTAGCACTGCAGAGCATTACCAAAATTGTATGTTTTTGCCCTGAAATATATGCATGATGCGGCAGTCTGTGACCTTGCTTTCATAACAGAGTTGATCTTCATGTGATCAGTGTTCCTGACTGCTAAGTGTCACTCTCTTACGTAGTGCCGGGAAGAAGGAAGGATACAGGAGGTGGAACTATGGCGCTTACCCTGGGGCATCCAAAAGTTGCTTGCCCTGGGGCCTCCACAAACTGCTTGGCCAGAGACCTCTACAAGATGCTTGCCCTGGGGCCTCCACAATTTGCTTGCCCTGGGGCCTCCACAAGTTCCTTGCCCTGAGGCCTCCACAAGTTCCTTGCTATGGGGCCTCCTCAAGTTGCTTCCTCAGGGCTCCCACAACTCTTAAATCGTTCCTGCATCTGTTTAATGTAGCAGGTAGATGAACAAGTGTCAACATTGTCTCAGCAGATGTACACGTGACTTTACCTCAGCTGGTGTTTGGACGCAGGCGATGAAGGTGCTCGTAACACAAATGTTGGAGAGGCAGATGCTGGTGACGCAAATGTTGGGGAGGCAGGTGCTGGTGACGCAGCAATCAACAGGTGGAGCGCGGCCAGGAAATTGATTCTTGATTACTACCAGTGTGCGCCTAAGGGTGACGGGGGTGTGAGGGGTGACGGGTGTGTGAAGGGTGACTGGGTGGTCAAAGGTGACAGGGAACAGGGAAGAGAGGAATGACGGGGACACTGGGTGAGGTTTCGCAGGGGAGCAGGGTGAGGTTTCAAAGGCAGGTGGAATGAGGAGTAATGTTATTACGAGCCCAGGTACACGAAGAAAAGTCCATAGTACCTGGCCGTAAAGCAAATCTTAAGACTTATAAAAATCCTCAGGCAATGAAGGCAAAGGCAAACACAAAGGATAGCTTTTCTAGTACCCGAATATTCCCTCCAACAATATTTACAATATATACAATGTGCAAAAGAACGCAGTTGGCTTTTCTCGCCTCATACAAGATAGACCAGTATGCGTGTGCTCACCCAGCCTCAGTTAAAGTCTGTCCAGCCGGGTTTGGAAACATAGCATTAATTTGGCTACCTGAAGTCTACCTGGAGGGTGTTCTGGGGGTCAACGCCCCCGCGGCCCAGTCCTTGACCAGGCCTCCCAGAAAAATCTCTTACCCAGTTGATTGATATATAAATCTGACACTAAGTCAGACAAGCCGAGGCCCCTTTGCAGCTACTCTGACTTAACTGCCAGTTTGGTTGGCGCAGAGAGAATGCAAGAAGTGGTTGTGTGTTGAACTCTGAATAAATTGTAAAGTACTCGATGCTTGCCTTCCTCCCCCTCCCCTCCCCAGGGCACTTTTATGGCCGGGTTACATTGCATCCCTAAGATGGGTAGCATGCCACCATGGTACACACACACAAAAATAGCTAATGAGATCGCCTTTCCTCTCATACCATCCTCCTCAGCTGGCAGTGCTTAATAAAAGTTGTAAAATTGAGGTGGCTTTGTTTGTAAATGTTTGTATTTCCAAGTTACTGCTTCAGGGAGGGACACGACACTTGTAGAAGTTTTATAGTACCTGTGAGAGGCCGCTCTGTGGGTGAGAACGCCTTGTTAATGAGGGAGGTCAGAGGAAAATGGCCAGACTGATTCAATCTGACAGAAAGGAGACACTAACTCAGATAATCATGAGTTACATCAGTGGTATGCAGAAGAGTCTCTCTGAATGCATTACAGTCGAACCTTGAAGTGGATGGTCTACAGCAGCAGAAGACCACATCGAAGTTCCACTCCTGTCAGGTAAGAACAGAAACTGAGGCTTTGGTGGGCATAGATTCATCAAGACTGGACAATTAAAGACTGGAAATAAAGTCCGACGAATCGCGATTTCTGGGTCAGAATTTGGCATAAACCTTTGGGATGTGGTGAAACAGCATATTTGCAACGTGCAGCCGACAAGTCTGTAACAGCTGCGTGATGTTATCACGTCAGTCTAAGGATTGTTTGCAGCACCTTGCTGAAGCCATGCCATGAAGTCAGGGTAAGGTTTTCTGGGGTTCTGGGGGTAAAGTAGGCCCTACCCTGTACTAGAAAGGTGTACCTAATAAAATAGCCAAAGAGCGTATAAAAAATGTGCATATGTAAATACGCCAGTATCTATATATATGCATACGCATACAAATATATATATATATATATATATATATATATATATATATATATATATATATATATATATATATATATTATCACACTGGCCGATTCCCACCAAGGCAGGGTCAGAATTGATGCATGGAAGAATTGCTCTAATTCTTTGGATCAAAAGCAATTATCGGCTTGAAGGTACCCCTCTCGAATCTAAAGTTAAACTGAACCTTCAATCTGATCATAATAATAATAATAATAATAATAATAATAATAATAATAATAACAATAGATTTAAGAATGCAGTGTTAGTGTTCAGAAGTGTGTGGATATAGGAGGGTGGGTACGGGAGGGAAGAGGAGTGATTGTAAGAAAGAAAAGGTTATCATATAAGGAAGGAGTATATGGAAAGAAAGAGGTTAAGAGTGAGGAAGGAATACAAAAGGAGAGCAAATAAGAGAGGATGTGGCGCTGTCAACAAATTTTGCCTAGAATAAGAAAAAGTTTTGGAGTGAAATTAATAAGTCGAGAAAGCCTAGGGAATGAATGAAGCTGAGTTAAAAATAGAAGAGGAGAGTTATTAGATGGACAGTTGGAGGTATCGGGTAGATGGGAGTTATATTTTGAGGATCTGCTAAATGTTGATGAAGATAGGGACGCTGTGATTTCGTGCATTGGGCAGGGAGGTATAACATATTTTAGAGGTGGTGAAAAGCCAGATGTGAGTGTGGGGGAGGTAAGTGAGGCTGTGGATAAAATGAAGCTGGGATTGATGGGGTCAAGAAAGAAATGTTAAAAGCTGGTGGGTATATAATTCTGAAATGGTTGGTGCTTTTATTTAATAAATGCATAAGTGATGGTAAGGTACCTAGGGATTAGCAGAGAGAGTGCATAGTTCCTTTGTAGTAAGGCAAAGGGGACAAAAGAGAGTGTAAAAGATGCAGGGAAATAACCCTGATGACTATACCTGATAAAGTGAAAGAATTAAGAGTAAGACAAGGAGCAGAATCGCAGATGAACAAAAAGGCTTTAGGAAAGGTAGGAATGTGTAGATGAAGTATTTACGGTGAAGTATTTAGATAAAGGGTAAAAATGTTTTCGTTGTATTTTTGGACCTGCAAATGGCATATGACAGTGTGAATAAGAAAGAAATATAGCAGATGTTGCAAGTGTATGGAAAAGATGGTAGGTTACTGAAAGCAGTTATGAGTTTTTACGAGGATAGTGCGACTCAGATTAGGGTATGCAGGAGAGAGGGAGATTATTGCGCAGTAAAAGTAGGCCTTAGACAAGGATGCGTGATATCACCGTGGTTGTTCAGCATATTTATAGATGGGGTTGTAAAAGAAGTGAATGCTCGAGTGTTGACAAGAGGTTTGGGATGATGTGATAAAGAATTTAACACAAAGTGGGAGTTGTCACAGATGCGCTTTGCTGATGACACTGTTTTTGGGAGATTCTGAAGAGAAGATGCAGAGGTTGGTGGACGAGTTTGGAAGGGTGTGTAAAAAAAGGAACAGAAAAGAACAAGGTGATGAGGATAAAAAACATTAGGTATTGAAAGATTGGATATCAGAATGGAAGGCGGGAGTATGGAGGAAGTGAATGTGTTCAAATTTTTGGGAGTTGACTTGTCAGCAGATGGGTCTATGTAAGACCAGGTGAACCATAGAATTGACGAGGGGAAAAAACGCGAGTGATGCATTGAGGAGTCTGTGGAGACAAAGGATGGTATCCAAGGAAGCAAAGAGGAGAATGTATGAGAGTATAGTTATACCAACGCTCTTATATGGGTGTGAAGTATGGGTGGTGAATGTTGCAACAAGAAGGCTGGAGGCAGCGAAGATGTCGTGTCTGAGGTCCATGTTCAGTTTGAATAATATTCAGAGAATCAATTTAGAGATCAGAAGGAGGTGCATGGTTTCTAAAAGGATTATCCAGAAGGCTGTGGAGGGGTTGTTGAGATGGTTCTGACATTTGGAGAGGGTGGAACAAAACAGAATGACTTGGAGGGCGTATAAATCTGTAGTGGAAGGAAGGGTAATAGGGGTCGTCCTAGGATAGGTTGAAGGGAAAGAGTAAAGGAGGTTTTGTGTGCGTGGGGCTAAGAGTTCCAGGAAGCATGTGTGAGCGTGTTAGGAGCGAGTGAAGGCAAATAATTTTTATGACTTGACGTACTGTTGAAGTGTAAGCAAAGTATCATTTATGAAAGGATTCATGGAAACCGGTGGAAGTAGAGTACCTGCGCTTTGAAGGAAGGGTGGAGTTACGTTGCAGTTTTTGAACTGTAGTGTCTGCACTCCTCTTGCAAGATAGTGATGGAGTGAATGATGATTGAAGTGTTTCTTCTTTTTCGGGTCACCCTACCGCTAGTATGCAATGAATGTCGGGCAATTTCGGGTAATTAAAAATTACCCTCTGAGGCTGTGGTGTCTGTCTCTTGTTCTCGATGGTGATTTCTCTTAGACTCTTTGCACGGGCCCTTGAGGTACGTCTATCTGGACTGGAATCCACAAGTGCTTAATGTAACATCCTCTAACATAATATTACTCGATAATTAATCATTTTATTAAACGTTCGAAGAGCAACGATACCTGAGTTGCTAGTTCATTGTGCACCCACAGATCTTTCTGTGAGTAGAAGAGCATAACAAAAAAGAACATAAGAACCTGAAAACATAAGAAGGAAGAAACACTGCAGCAGGCTTGCTTACGGGCCCACACTAGGAAGGTTTAATTCACACCCTGTCATGTACCCGTCCAACCAATATTTAAAGCTACCCAAAGTTTTTGCTTCAGTGACGCTATCTGGGAGTTCGTTCTAGTTATCTACAACTCTACTGCTAAGCAAGCATTTCCCAATATCATTTTTAAATCTAAATTTATCCAACTTGAATCCATTGCTGCGAGTCTGACTCAGTTAGTTATTTTCAACACGCTATATATATAGCCCCTTTATTTATTTCTGTTTTCCATTTATACTCTTCAATCACTTCTCCCTTAATTCCAAGCTTATCCAAAGAGTGCAAGTTCTTTGCCTTCTACTCGTTATCGTAGGAAAGGTTTATGAAACATCGAATCAATTATGTCATCTTTTTCTGTATATTTTCGAGCACAATTATGTACATTCTGTAATACGAAGGCCAAATATGAACAGCAGAATGTAAACAAGGTCTAATCAAAGATTATTTTTTTTATTATCACACTGGCCGATTCCCACCAAGGCAGGGTGGCCCGAAAAAGAAAAACTTTCACCATCATTCACTCCATCACTATCTTGCCAGAAGGGTGCTTTACACTACAGTTTTTAAACTGCAACATTAACACCCCTCCTTCAGAGTGCAGGCACTGTACTTCCCATCTCCAGGACTCAAGTCCGGCCTGCCGGTTTCCCTGAACCCCTTCATAAATGTTACTTTGCTCACACTCCAACAGCACGTCAAGTATTAAAAACCATTCGTCTCCATTCACTCCTATCAAACACGCTCACGCATGCCTGCTGGAAGTCCAAGCCCCTCGCACACAAAACCTCCTTTACCCCCTCTCTCCAACCTTTCCTAGGCCGACCCCTACCCCGCCTTCCTTCCACTACAGACTGATACACTCTTGAAGTCATTCTGTTTCGCTCCATTCTCTCTACATGTCCGAACCACCTCAACAACCCTACCTCAGCCCTCTGGACAACAGTTTTGGTAATCCCGCACCTCCTCCTAACTTCCAAACTACGAATTCTCTGCATTATATTCACACCACACATTGCCCTCAGACATGACATCTCCACTGCCTCTAGCCTTCTCCTCGCTGCAACATTCATCACCCATGCTTCACACCCATATAAGAGCGTTGGTAAAACTATACTCTCATACATTCCCCTCTTTGCCTCCAAGGACAAAGTTCTTTGTCTCCATACACTCCTAAGTGCACCACTCACTCTTTTCCCCTCATCAATTCTATGATTCACCTCATCTTTCATAGACCCATCCGCTGACACGTCCACTCCCAAATATCTGAATACATTCACCTCCTCCATACTCTCTCCCTCCAATCTGATATTCAATCTTTCATCACCTAATCTTTTTGTTACCCTCATAACCTTACTCTTTCCTGTATTCACCTTTAATTTTCTTCTTTTGCACACCCTACCAAATTCATCCACCAATCTCTGCAACTTCTCTTCAGAATCTCCCAAGAGCACAGTGTCATCAGCAAAGAGCAGCTGTGACAACTCCCACTTTGTGTGTGATTCTTTATCTTTTAACTCCACGCCTCTTGCCAAGACCCTCGCATTTACTTCTCTTACAACCTCATCTATAAATATATTAAACAACCACGGTGACATCACACATCCTTGTCTAAGGCCTACTTTTACTGGGAAAAAATTTCCCTCTTTCCTACATACTCTAACTTGAGCCTCACTATCCTCGTAAAAACTCTTCACTGCTTTCAGTAACCTACCTCCTACACCATACACTTGCAACATCTGCCACATTGCCCCCCTATCCACCCTGTCATACGCCTTTTCCAAATCCATAAATGCAACAAAGACCTCTTTAGCCTTATCTAAATACTGTTCACTTATATGTTTCACTGTAAACATCTGGTCCACACACCCCCTACCTTTCCTAAAGCCTCCTTGTTCATCTGCTATCCTATTCTCCGTCTTACTCTTAATTCTTTCAATAATAACTCTACCATACACTTTACCAGGTATACTCAGCAGACTTATCCCCCTATAATTTTTGCACTCTCTTTTATCCCCTTTGCCTTTATACAAAGGAACTACGCATGCTCTCTGCCAATCCCTAGGTACCTTACCCTTTTCCATACATTTATTAAATAATTGCACCAACCACTCCAAAACTATATCCCCACCTGCTTTTAACATTTATATCTTTATCCCATCAATCCCGGCTGCCTTACCCCCTTTCATTTTACCTACTGCCTCACGAACTTCCCCCACACTCACAACTGGCTCTTCCTCACTCCTACAAGATGTTATTCCTCCTTGTCCTATACACGAAATTACAGCTTCCCTATCTTCATCAACATTTAACAATTCCTCAAAATATTCCCTCCATCTTCCCAGTACCTCTAACTCTCCATTTAATAACTCTCCTCTCCTATTTTTAACTGACAAATCCATTTGTTCTCTAGGCTTTCTTAACTTGTTAATCTCACTCCAAAACTTTTTCTTATTTTCAAAAAATTTGTTGATAACATCTCACCCACTCTCTCATTTGCTCTCTTTTTACATTGCTTCACCACTCTCTTAACCTCTCTCTTTTTCTCCATATACTCTTCCCTCCTTGCATCACTTCTACTTTGTAAAAACTTCTCATATGCTAACTTTTTCTCCCTTACTACTCTCTTTACATTATCATTCCACCAATCGCTCCTCTTCCCTCCCGCACCCACTTTCCTGTAACCACAAACTTCTGCTGAACACTCTAACACTACATTTTTAAACCTACCCCATACCCCTTCGACCCCACTGCCTATGCTCTCATTAGCCCATCTATCCTCCAATAGCTGTTTATATCTTACCCTAACTGCCTCCTCTTTTAGTTTATAAACCTTCACCTTTCTCTTCCCTGATGCTTCTATTCTCCTTGTATCCCATCTACCTTTTACTCTCAGTGTAGCTACAACTAAAAAGTGATCTGATATATCTGTGGCCCCTCTATATGTACATGTACATCCTGACGTCTACTCAAGAGTCTTTTATCTACCAATACATAATCCAACAAACTACTGTCATTTCGCCCTACATCATATCTTGTATACTTATTTATCCTCTTTTTCTTAAAATATGTATTACCTATAACTAAACCCCTTTCTATACAAAGTTCAATCAAAGGGCTCCCATTATCATTTACATCTGGCACCCCAAACTTACCTACCACACCCTCTCTAAAAGTTTCTCCTACTTTAGCATTCAGGTCCCCTACCACAATTACTCTCTCACTTGGTTCAAAGGCTCCTATACATTCACTTAACATCTCCCAAAATCTCTCTCTCTCCTCTACATTCCTCTCTTCTCCAGATGCATACACGCTTATTATGACCCACTTTTCGCATCCAACCTTTACTTTAATCCACATAATTCTTGAATTTACACATTTATATTCTCTTTTCTCCTTCCATAACTGATCATTTAACATTACTGCTACCCCTTCCTTTGCTCTAACTCTCTCAGATACTCCAGATTTAATCCCATTTATTTCCCCCACTGAAACTCCCCTACCCCCTTCAACTTTGTTTCGCTTAGGGCCAGGACATCCAACTTCTTTTCATTCATAACATCAGCAATCATCTGTTTCTTGTCATCCGCACTACATCCACGCACATTCCAGCATCCCAGTTTTATAAAGTTTTTCTTCTTCTCTTTTTTAGTAAATGTCTACAGGAGAAGGGGTTACTAGCCCATTGCTCCCGGCATTTTAGTCGCCTCATACGACACGCTTGGCTTACGGAGGAAAGATTCTTTTCCACTTCCCCATGGACAATAGAAGAAATAAAGAAGAACAAGAGCTATTTAGAAAAAGGAGAAAAACCTAGATGTATGTATATATATATGCATGTACGTGTCTGTGAAGTGTGACCAAAGTGTAAGTAGGAGTAGCAAGATATCCCTGTTATCTAGCGTGTTTATGAGACAGAAAAAGAAACCAGCAATCCTACCATCATGCAAAACAGTTACAGGTTTCTGTTTCACAGTCATCTGGCAGGACGGTAGTACCTCCCTGGGTGGTTGCTGTCTACCAACCTACTACCTAATCAAAGATATATACAGTAAAAGTAAACCTTACGACTTCTATTATTTATACGTTTAATCAGAGAACTTCATCTGTCACTTCTGCAACCACAACAACAACAACAACAACTATCCAGGTCATCTGTAGTCTCCTCGTGTCTATATCAGGAATTATTTGACGGCCAAACTTATCATTTGATCGATAAACTTGTTTATGTCGCTATTCACTCCATTATCAGTGACGTTTATGTTAAGTAACTTTGTCTATTACACAATGGGTTTTTGACCCCACTGGACTAAGTTACTTATATCTTTATAATAAAGTTATTTTACGTTGTAGTCTCATTATATAACTAATCTTCTACCCAATGCAACACGTAGGTACAATCTAAAATAAATATCTTTTCCTTTCCAAAACGAACATAAGTCATTTGTTAAGTTACAATTACGCAACAGATCATTCATCCAGCAGGTGGAAAAGTATGGAAGTAATATCAACAGTTCAGGTATCATATTAACGATGAACTGATTTGTTATTTCCTGTAGGATTTATTCGTTGTGTCTCTAAATGATCGGGTGTCTGGACACTCCAAGATGTAGTATTCTAGTTCGTGGGATTTTCTCTGTCGGCAAACTTTACATTTCATGTGAATGACATCTCCCAGCAAACTGAAATACTAAAGATACATGTTAACTTTCCTTAATCTAGCAATGACATAATTATGCAGCTAACAGAGAAAAAGTTTCCTAACGCATGTTTTACTAGATGGGAAGTGGATTTGCTAGTTGCTATTCCTTCTTGACATATACTGTTGCTACTTTATATATATATATATATATATATATATATATATATATATATATATATATATATATATATATATATATATATATATATATATATATATATATATATATATATATTTAACAAACACTGATCTCTGGCCGAAGGAGACTCAAACCTACGAACCTTGGAACAAGGTACGCGGTGTCTTACCATTCTAACCACACTGGACCAATACCTTGGCGTCCAGCTTGCGCTAGACGTTTCATCCAAGGCTCTAGTGTAGATTGCCACCGTGAATCCTGTAGTGTTAAAAGATCGATGGGCGGTTGACCCAATAACCACTCCAGGCAAATGTATATGAAGTTCTGCTTGTGTCTGGGCGAAGTTTGAGACCTACATAATGATCTGGCAAATGCTAAGCAAAAGTTGCTATGCTGCCTATATTTTACTTTCAAAATTTTTATTAAACGGACTTTCTGTCCCGTCTTCAGAGGTATGTCCAGGGAGAGTAGTGGAGTGGGTGGGTCATACATGTCCAGGGAGAATAGTGGAGTGGGTGGGTCATACATGTCCAGGGAGAGTAGGGGAGTGGGTGGGTCATACATGTCCAGGGAGAATAGTGGAGTGGGTGGGTCATACATGTCCAGGGAGAGTAGGGGAGTGGGTGGGTCATACATGTCCAGGGAGAATAGTGGAGTGGGTGGGTCATACATGTCCAGGGAGAGTAGGGGAGTGGGTGGGTCATACATGTCCAGGGAGAGTAGTGGAGTGGGTGGGTCATACATGTCCAGGGAGAGTAGTGGAGTGGGTGGGTCATACATGTCCAGGGAGAATAGTGGAGTGGGTGGGTCATACATGTCCAGGGAGAGTAGGGGAGTGGGTGGGTCATACATGTCCAGGGAGAGTAGTGGAGTGGGTGGGTCATACATGTCCAGGGAGAGTAGTGGAGTGGGTGGGTCATACATGTCCAGGGAGAGTAGTGGAGTGGGTGGGTCATACATGTCCAGGGAGAGTAGTGGAGTGGGTGGGTCATACATGTCCAGGGAGAGTAGTGGAGTGGGTGGGTCATACATGTCCAGGGAGAGTAGTGGAGAGGGAGGGTCAAACATGTCCAGGGAGAGTAGTGGAGTGGGTGGGTCATACATGTCCAGGGAGAGTAGTGGAGTGGGTGGGTCATACATGTCCAGGGAGAGTAGTGGAGTGGGTGGGTCATACATGTCCAGGGAGAGTAGTGGAGTGGGTGGGTCATACATGTCCAGGGAGAGTAGTGGAGTGGGTGGGTCATACATGTCCAGGGAGAGTAGTGGAGTGGGTGGGTCATACATGTCCAGGGAGAGTAGTGGAGTGGGTGGGTCATACATGTCCAGGGAGAATAGTGGAGTGGGTGGGTCATACATGTCCAGGGAGAGTAGTGGAGTGGGTGGGTCATACATGTCCAGGGAGAATAGTGGAGTGGGTGGGTCATACATGTCCAGGGAGAGTAGGGGAGTGGGTGGGTCATACATGTCCAGGGAGAATAGTGGAGTGGGTGGGTCATACATGTCCAGGGAGAGTAGGGGAGTGGGTGGGTCATACATGTCCAGGGAGAGTAGTGGAGTGGGTGGGTCATGCATGTCCAGGGAGAGTAGTGGAGTGGGTGGGTCATACATGTCCAGGGAGAATAGTGGAGTGGGTGGGTCATACATGTCCAGGGAGAGTAGGGGAGTGGGTGGGTCATACATGTCCAGGGAGAGTAGTGGAGTGGGTGGGTCATACATGTCCAGGGAGAGTAGTGGAGTGGGTGGGTCATACATGTCCAGGGAGAGTAGTGGAGTGGGTGGGTCATACATGTCCAGGGAGAGTAGTGGAGTGGGTGGGTCATACATGTCCAGGGAGAGTAGTGGAGTGGGTGGGTCATACATGTCCAGGGAGAGTAGTGGAGAGGGAGGGTCAAACATGTCCAGGGAGAGTAGTGGAGTGGGTGGGTCATACATGTCCAGGGAGAGTAGTGGAGTGGGTGGGTCATACATGTCCAGGGAGAGTAGTGGAGTGGGTGGGTCATACATGTCCAGGGAGAGTAGTGGAGTGGGTGGGTCATACATGTCCAGGGAGAGTAGTGGAGTGGGTGGGTCATACATGTCCAGGGAGAGTAGTGGAGTGGGTGGGTCATACATGTCCAGGGAGAGTAGTGGAGTGGGTGGGTCATACATGTCCAGAGAGAGTAGTGGAGTGGGTGGGTCATACATGTCCAGGGAGAGTAGTGGAGTGGGTGGGTCATACATGTCGAGGGAGAGTAGTGGAGAGGGAGGGTCAGGGAGAGTAGTGGAGTGGGTGGGTCATACATGTCCAGGGAGAGTAGTGGAGTGGGTGGGTCATACATGTCCAGGGAGAGTAGTGGAGTGGGTGGGTCATACATGTCCAGGGAGAGTAGTGGAGTGGGTGGGTCATACATGTCCAGGGAGAGTAGTGGAGTGGGTGGGTCATACATGTCCAGGGAGAGTAGTGGAGTGGGTGGGTCATACATGTCCAGGGAGAGTAGTGGAGTGGGTGGGTCATACATGTCATGTCCAGGGAGAGTAGTGGAGTGGGTGGGTCATACATGTCCAGGGAGAGTAGTGGAGTGGGTGGGTCATACATGTCCAGGAGTAGTGGAGAGGGAGGGTCAAACATGTCCAGGGAGAGTAGTGGAGTGGGTGGGTCATACATGTCCAGGGAGAGTAGTGGAGTGGGTGGGTCATACATGTCCAGGGAGAGTAGTGGAGTGGGTGGGTCATACATGTCCAGGGAGAGTAGTGGAGTGGGTGGGTCATACATGTCCAAGGAGAGTAGTGGAGTGGGTGGGTCATACATGTCCAGGGAGAGTAGTGGAGTGGGTGGGTCATACATGTCCAGGGAGAGTAGTGGAGTGGGTGGGTAATACATGTCCAGGGAGAGTAGTGGAGTGGGTGGGTCATACATGTCCAGGGAGAGTAGTGGAGTGGGTGGGTCATACATGTCCAGGGAGAGTAGTGGAGTGGGTGGGTCATGCATGTCCAGGGAGAGTAGTGGAGTGGGTGGGTCATACATGTCCATGGAGAGTAGTGGAGTGGGTGGGTCATGCATGTCCAGGGATATTAGTGGAGTGGGTGGGTCATACATGTCCAGGGAGAGTAGTGGAGTGGGTGGGTCATGCATGTCCAGGGATAGTAGTGGAGTGGGTGGGTCATACATGTCCAGGGATAGTAGTGGAGTGGGTGGGTCATACATGTCCAGGGATAGTAGTGGAGTGGGTGGGTCATACATGTCCAGGGATAGTAGTGGAGTGGGTGGGTCATACATGTCCAGGGATAGTAGTGGAGTGGGTGGGTCATACATGTCCAGGGATAGTAGTGGAGTGGGTGGGTCATACATGTCCAGGGAGAGTAGTGGAGTGGGTGGGTCATACATGTCCAGGGAGAGTAGTGGAGTGGGTGGGTCATACATGTCCAGGGAGAGTAGTGGAGTGGGTGGGTCATACATGTCCAGGGAGAGTAGTGGAGTGGGTGGGTCATACATGTCCAGGGAGAGTAGTGGAGTGGGTGGGTCATACATGTCCAGGGAGAGTAGTGGAGTGGGTGGGTCATACATGTCCAGAGAGAGTAGTGGAGTGGGTGGGTCATACATGTCCAGGGAGAGTAGTGGAGTGGGTGGGTCATACATGTCGAGGGAGAGTAGTGGAGAGGGAGGGTCAAACATGTCCAGGGAGAGTAGTGGAGTGGGTGGGTCATACATGTCCAGGGAGAGTAGTGGAGTGGGTGGGTCATACATGTCCAGGGAGAGTAGTGGAGTGGGTGGGTCATACATGTCCAGGGAGAGTAGTGGAGTGGGTGGGTCATACATGTCCAGGGAGAGTAGTGGAGTGGGTGGGTCATACATGTCCAGGGAGAGTAGTGGAGTGGGTGGGTCATACATGTCCAGGGAGAGTAGTGGAGTGGGTGGGTCATACATGTCCAGGGAGAGTAGTGGAGAGGGAGGGTCAAACATGTCCAGGGAGAGTAGTGGAGTGGGTGGGTCATACATGTCCAGGGAGAGTAGTGGAGTGGGTGGGTCATACATGTCCAGGGAGAGTAGTGGAGAGGGAGGGTCAAACATGTCCAGGGAGAGTAGTGGAGTGGGTGGGTCATACATGTCCAGGGAGAGTAGTGGAGTGGGTGGGTCATACATGTCCAGGGAGAGTAGTGGAGTGGGTGGGTCATACATGTCCAGGGAGAGTAGTGGAGTGGGTGGGTCATACATGTCCAAGGAGAGTAGTGGAGTGGGTGGGTCATACATGTCCAGGGAGAGTAGTGGAGTGGGTGGGTCATACATGTCCAGGGAGAGTAGTGGAGTGGGTGGGTAATACAAGTCCAGGGAGAGTAGTGGAGTGGGTGGGTCATACATGTCCATGGAGAGTAGTGGAGTGGGTGGGTCATACATGTCCAGGGAGAGTAGTGGAGTGGGTGGGTCATGCATGTCCAGGGAGTGTAGTGGAGTGGGTGGGTCATACATGTCCATGGAGAGTAGTGGAGTGGGTGGGTCATGCATGTCCAGGGATATTAGTGGAGTGGGTGGGTCATACATGTCCAGGGAGAGTAGTGGAGTGGGTGGGTCATGCATGTCCAGGGATAGTAGTGGAGTGGGTGGGTCATACATGTCCAGGGATAGTAGTGGAGTGGGTGGGTCATACATGTCCAGGGATAGTAGTGGAGTGGGTGGGTCATACATGTCCAGGGATAGTAGTGGAGTGGGTGGGTCATACATGTCCAGGGATAGTAGTGGAGTGGGTGGGTCATACATGTCCAGGGATAGTAGTGGAGTGGGTGGGTCATACATGTCCAGGGATAGTAGTGGAGTGGGTGGGTCATACATGTCCAGGCAGAGTAGTGGAGTGGGTGGGTCATGCATGTCCAGGGATAGTAGTGGAGTGGGTGGGTCATACATGTCCAGGGAGAGTAGTGGAGTGGGTGGGTCATACATGTCCAGGGAGAGTAGTGGAGTGGGTGGCTCATACATGTCCAGGGAGAGTAGTGGAGTGGGTGCGTCATACATGTCCAGGGAGAGTAGTGGAGTGGGTGGGTCATACATGTCCAGGGAGAGTAGTGGAGTGGGTGGGTCATACATGTCCAGGGAGAGTAGTGGAGTGGGTGGGTCATACATGTCCAGGGAGAGTAGTGGAATGGGTGGGTGGGTCATACATGTCCAGGGAGAGTAGTGGAGTGGGTGGGTCGTACATGTCCAGGGAGAGTAGTGGAGTGGGTGGGTCATACATGTCCAGGGAGAGTAGTGGAGAGGGAGGGTCAAACATGTCCAGGGAGAGTAGTGGAGTGGGTGGGTCATACATGTCCAGGGAGAGTAGTGGAGTGGGTGGGTCATACATGTCCAGGGAGAGTAGTGGAGTGGGTGGGTCATACATGTCCAGGGAGAGTAGTGGAGTGGGTGGGTCATACATGTCCAGGGAGAGTAGTGGAGTGGGTGGGTCATACATGTCCAGGGAGAGTAGTGGAGTGGGTGGGTCATACATGTCCAGGGAGAGTAGTGGAGTGGGTGGGTCATACATGTCCAGGGAGAATAGTGGAGTGGGTGGGTCATACATGTCCAGGGAGAGTAGTGGAGTGGGTGGGTCATACATGTCCAGGGAGAGTAGTGGAGTGGGTGGGTCATACATGTCCAGGGAGAGTAGTGGAGTGGGTGGGTCATACATGTCCAGGGAGAGTAGTGGAGTGGGTGGGTCATACATGTCCAGGGAGAGTAGTGGAGTGGGTGGGTCATACATGTCCAGGGAGAGTAGTGGAGTGGGTGGGTCATACATGTCCAGGGAGAGTAGTGGAGTGGGTGGGTCATACATGTCCAGGGAGAGTAGTGGAGTGGGTGGGTCATACATGTCCAGGGAGAGTAGTGGAGTGGGTGGGTCATACATGTCCAGGGAGAGTAGTGGAGTGGGTGGGTCATACATGTCCAGGGAGAGTAGTGGAGTGGGTGGGTCATACATGTCCAGGGAGAGTAGTGGAGTGGGTGGGTCATACATGTCCAGGGAGAGTAGTGGAGTGGGTGGGTCATACATGTCCAGGGAGAGTAGTGGAGTGGGTGGCTCATACATGTCCAGGGAGAGTAGTGGAGTGGGTGGGTCATACATGTCCAGGGAGAGTAGTGGAGTGGGTGGGTCATACAGACAAGCAAAATACTGTAAAGGATCAAAACACTCTGTGTTGATCCTTTACAATACGTTTCTTCTCTCTTCGCAGGATCTCTTGCGAGATATTTCTGTCATTTGAGGATCAGGGATACTCGCCTCACCCCTAGTCACCTGCTTACTTAGGACCCTCACCCCTAGTCACCTGCTTACTTAGGATCCTCACCCTTAGTCTCCTGCTTACTTAGGATCCTCACCCCTAGTCACCTGCTTACTTAGGATCCTTACCCCTAGTCACCTGCTTAGGATCCTCACCCCTAGTCACCTGCTCACTTAGGATCCTCACCCCAAGTCGCCTGCTCACTTAGGATTCTCGCCCCTAGTCACCTACTTACTTAGGATCCTCACCCCTAGTCATCTGCTTACTTAGGATCCTTACCTCTAGTCACCTGCTTAGGATCCTCACCCCTAGTCACCTGCTCACTTAGGATCCTCACCCCTAGTCACTTGCTCATTTAGGATCCTCGCCCCTAGTCACCTGCTCATTTAGGATCCTCACCCCTAGTCACCTGCTCATTTAGGATTCTCGCCCCTAGTCACCTGCTCATTTAGGATCCTCGCCCCTAGTCACCTGCTCACTTAGAATCCCCACTTCTAGTCACCTGCTCATTTAGGATCCTACTCCTCTAGTCACCTGCTCATTTAGGATCCTCACCTCTAGTCACCTGCTCATTTAGGATCCTCACCTCTAGTCACCTGCTCATTTAGGATCCTCGCCCCTAGTCACCTGCTCACTTAGAATCCCCACTTCTAGTCACCTGCTCATTTAGGATCCTACTCCTCTAGTCACCTGCTCATTTATAATCCTACTCCTCTAGTCACCTGCTCATTTAGGATCCTCACCCCTAGTCACCTGCTCATTTAGGATCCTCACCTCTAGTCGCCTGCTCATTTAGGATCCTCACCCCTAGTCACCTGCTCATTTAGGATCCTCACCTCTAGTCACCTGCTCATTTAGGATCCTACTCCTCTAGTCACCTGCTCATTTAGGATCCTTACCTCTAGTCACCTGCTCATTTAGGATCCTTACCTCTAGTCACCTGCTCATTTAGGATCCTCACCTCTAGTCACCTGCTCATTTAGGATCCTCACCTCTAGTCACCTGCTCATTTAGGATCCTCACCCCTAGTCACCTGCTCATTTAGGATCCTTACCTCTAGTCACCTGCTCATTTAGGATCCTCACCTCTAGTCACCTGCTCATTTAGGATCCTCACCTCTAGTCACCTGCTCATTTAGGATCCTCACCCCTAGTCACCTGCTCATTTAGGATCATTACCTCTAGTCACCTGCTCATTTAGGATCCTCACCTCTAGTCACCTGCTCATTTAGGATCCTACTCCTCTAGTCACCTCATTTAGGATCCTACTCCTCTAGTCACCTGCTCATTTAGGATCCTACTCCTCTAGTCACCTGCTCATTTAGGATCCTACTCCTCTAGTCACCTGCTCATTTAGGATCCTACTCCTCTAGTCACCTGCTCATTTAGGATCCTACTCCTCTAGTCACCTGCTCATTTAGGATCCTACTCCTCTAGTCACCTGCTCATTTAGGATCCTACTCTAGTCACCTGCTCATTTAGGATCCTACTCCTCTAGTCACCTGCTCATTTAGGATCCTACTCCTCTAGTCACCTGCTCATTTAGGATCCTACTCCTCTAGTCACCTGCTCATTTAGGATCCTACTCCTCTAGTCACCTGCTCATTTAGGATCCTACTCTAGTCACCTGCTCATTTAGGATCCTACTCCTCTAGTCACCTGCTCATTTAGGATCCTACTCCTCTCTTTGCATTTTGTTGCCTTTTACTGGAGGCTTCATATATTTTCAATTGTGTTTCTCTACTACGTCTCTTGCACTTAAACCGGGATTATTTTTGAATCAATATCGGATCCGTCGACGCCTCAGTGAACTTTTATGTTGAAATTTAAGTAGAAATTGTTTTAATAACTTTTGTTAATTAGAACATATTTTAACGAGAGTTTATATTCACATTTTACATTTTTTGGGAAGTGTGTCTGCACAGGCGGACTGTATATAACACATTCAGTTTTTTACATATAGTGTGTCTGTTAGTAGGTAGAAGTTTAAAAGCAGAGGTGTGAGTGATGTGTGGGTTCCACGTAGGCAAGGTCTTCCCAGGACATTTTATGACCTTCCTCAAGCAAGGTTATTGAAACTTTACCGACAGTGACGTCATAGGCTGATCTTTTTTTTTCTGAACATGAGCAGACTTTTCTAATGCCCCGGAGCTTGGCACTCTCACTGAAGGCCTTGTAGTGTGGTCACACTGCTGTGGGCTCGCTTACCTTAACATTACGTAACAAAGGTAGACCCGAGGGCCAGCCTTGTAGTATCTTTCTCCTGCTTGTGAAGCCTTCGTCTGGTAACCATTCAAGTGAGGTGCTTTGATTCCGGTGAGGGGATCTTGATCCATGGAAATGAACTCATTCTCCCGTTCCTTGAATCGAACCTGATTACCTTCCATTCCCCTAGACACTGCATTATCTTTGTGTAATGATTAGCACTTCTCTTTGAATAAATAAAAACAAAATCACCTGGAAACCCACAGACACAAACACTGCAAATACCACGATAATTTTCATCACAGTATGCGCCCTGGATGTCCTGGAGAGCCAGCATGAATCCTGGGTGTCATGGAGAGCCAGCATGAACCCTGGGTGTCATGGAGAGCCAGCATGAACCCTGGGTGTCCTCGAGAGCCAGCATGAACCCTGGGTGTCATGGAGAGCCAGCATGAATCCTGGGTGTCATGGAGAGCCAGCATGAACCCTGGGTGTCCTGGAGAGCCAGCATGATCCCTTGGTGTCCTGGAGAGCCAGGATGAACCCTGGGTGTCCTGGAGAGCCAGCATGAACCCTGGGTGTCCTGAAGAGCCAGCATGAACCCTGGGTGTCATGGAGAGCCAGCATGAACCCTGGGTGTCATGGAGAGCCAGCATGAATCCTGGGTGTCCTGGAGAGCCAGCATGAACCCTGGATGTCCTGGAGAGCCAACATGAACCCTGGGTGTCATGGAGAGCCAGCATGAATCCTGGGTGTCATGGAGAGCCAGCATGAACCCTGGGTGTCATGGAGAGCCAGCATGAATCCTGGGTGTCCTGGAGAGCCAGCATGAACCCTGGATGTCCTCGAGAGCCAGCATGAACCCTGGGTGTCATGGAGAGCCAGCATGAATCCTGGGTGTCATGGAGAGCCAGCATGAACCCTGGATGTCCTGGAGAGCCAACATGAATCCTGGGTGTCATGGAGAGCCAGCATGAACCCTGGGTGTCATGGAGAGCCAGTATGAACCCTGGATGTCCTGGAGAGCCAACATGAACCCTGGATGTCCTGGAGAGCCAGCATGAACCCTGGGTGTCATGGAGAGCCAGCATGAACCCTGGATGTCCTGGAGAGCCAGCATGAATCCTGGGTGTCATGGAGAGCCAGCATGAACCCTGGGTGTCATGGAGAGCCAGCATGAACCCTGGGTGTCATGGAGAGCCAGCATGAACCCTGGGTGTCCTGGAGAGCCAGCATGAACCCTGGGTATCCTGGAGAGACAGCATAAACCCTGGGTGTCCTGGAGAGCCAGCATGAACCCTGGGTGTCCTGGAAAGCCAACATGAACCCTGGGTGTCTTGGAGAGCCAGCATAAGCTCTGGGTGTCCTGGAGAGCCAGCATGAACCCTGGGTGTCCTGGAGAGCCAGCATGAACCCTGGGTGTCCAGGAGAGCCAGCATGAACCCTGGGTGCCCTGGAGAGCCAACATGAACCCTGGGTGCCCTGGAGAGAAAACATGAACCCTGGGTGCCCTAGAGAGGCAGCATGAACCCTGGGTGCCGTAGAGGCAGCATGAACCCTGGGTGCCCTAAAGAGCCAGCATGAATCCTGGGTGTCCTGGAGAGCCAGCATGAACCCTGGGTACCCTAGAGAGCCAACATGAACCCTGGGTGCCCTGGAGAGCCAGCATGAACCCCAGGTGCCCTAGGGAGCCAGCATGAACCCCGGCTGCCCTAGAGAGCTAGCATGAACCCTGGGTGCCCTGGAGAGTCAGTATGAACCCTGGGTGCCCTAGAGAGCCAGAATGAAACCTGGGTGCCCTGGAGAGCCAGCATGAACCCTGGGTGCCCTGGAGAGCCAACATGAACCCCGGGTGCCCTAGAGAGCCAGCATGAACCCCGGCTGCCCTAGAGAGCCAGCATGAACCCTGGGTGCCCTGGAGAGTCAGCATGAACCCTGGGTGCCCTGGAGAGCCAGCATGAACCCTGGGTGCCCTAGAGAGCCAGCATGAACTCTGGATGCCCTGGAGAGCAAGCATGAAGCCTGGGTGCCCTGGAGAGCCAGCATGAACCCAGGGTGCCCTGGAGAGCCAGCATGAACCCTGGGTGCCCTAGAGAGCCAGCATGAACCCTGGGTGCTCGGGAGAGCCAGCATGAACCTATAGTGTCCTAGAGAGCCAGCATGAACCCTGGGTGCCCTGGAGAGCCATCATGAACCCAGGGTGCCCTCGAGAGCCAGTGTGAACCCTGGGTGACCTGGAGAGCCAGTATGAACCTCGGGTGCCCTAGAGAGCCAGCATAAGCCCTGAGTGCCCTGGAGAGCCAGTATGAACCCCGAGAGCCCAAGAGAGCCAGCATGAACCCTGGGTGCCGTGGAGAGCCAGTATGAACCCTGGGTGCCAGGAGAGCCAGTATGAACCTTGGGTGCCCAGGAGAGCCAGTATGAATCCTGGGTGCCCAGAAGAGCCAGTATGAACCCTGGGTTCCCTGGAGAGCCAGTATGAACTCTGGGTGGGCTGGAGAGCCAGTGATAACCCCTGGTACCCTGGAGAGCCAGTATGAACCCTGGGTGCCCTAGAGAGCCAACATGAACCCTGGGTGCCCTGGAAAGCCAGCATGAACTCTTGGTGCCCAGGAGAGCCAGTATGAACCCTGTGTGGGCTGGAGAGCCAGTATGAGCCCTGAGTTCCCAGGAGAGCCAGCATGAACTCTGGGTGCCCTGGAGAGAGAGTATGAACCCTGGGTGGGCTAGAGAGCCAGTATGAACCCTTGGTGCCCTGGAGAGCCAGTATGAACCCTGGGTTCCCAGGAGAGCCAGTATGAACCCTGGGTGGGCTAGAGAGCCAGTATGAACCCTGGGTGCCCTGGAGAGCCAGTATGAACCCTGGGTTCTCAGGAGAGCCAGTATGAACCCTGGGTGGGCTAGAGAGCCAGTATGAACCCTGGGTGTCCTAGAGAGCCAGTATGAACCCTGGGTGCTCTGGAGAGCCAGTGTGAAACCTGGGTGCCCTGGAGAGCCAGTATGAACCCTGGGTGCCCTAGAGAGCCAGCATGAACCATGGGTGCTCTGGAGAACCAGCATGAACCCTGGGTGCCCTGGAGAGCCAGTATGAGCCCTGGGTTCCCAGAAGAGAAAGCATGAACGCTGGGTGGGCTAGAGAGCCAGTATGAACCCTGGGTGCCCTGGAGAGCCAGCATGAGCCCTGGGTGCCCTGGAGAGCCAGCATGAATCATGGATGCCCTGGAGAGCCAGTATGAACCCTGGGTGAGCTAGAGAGCCAGCATGAACCCTGGGTGTCCTGGAGTGCCAGTATGAGCCCTGGGTGCCCTGGAGAGCCAGCATGAACCCTGGGTGCCCAGGAGAGCCAGTATGAACCCTGGGTGGTCTAGAGAGCCAGTATGAACCCTGGATGCCCTAGAGAGTCAGTATGAACCCTGGGTTCCCAGGAGAGCCAGTATGAACCCTGGGTGGGCTAGAGAGCCAGTATGAACCCTGGGTGCCCTAGAGAGCCAGCATGAACCCTGGGTGCTCTGGAGAGCCAGCATGAACCCTGGGTACCCTGGAGAGCCAGTAAGAGCCCTGGGTTCCCAGAAGAGCCAGCATGAACCCTGGATGCCCTGGAGAGCCAGCATGAACCCTGGGTGCTCTGGAGAGCCAGTATGAACCCTGGGTGAGCTAGAGAGGCAGCATGAACCCTGGCTGCCCTAGACAGCCAGCATGAACCCTGGGTGCCCTGGAGAGCCAGTATGAACCCCGGGTGCCCTGGAGAACCAACATGAACCCTGGGTGCCCTGGAAAGCCATTATGAACCCTGGGTGAGCTGGAGAGCCAGCATTAGCCCTGGGTTCCCAGGAGAGCCAGCATGAACCCTGGGTGTGCTGGAGAGCCAGTACGAAAATGGGTGGGCTAGAGAGCCAGTATGATCCCCGGGTGCCCTGGAGAGCCAGTACGAACCCTGGGTGCCCTGGAGAGCCAGTATGAACTCTGGGTGGGCTAGAGAGCCAGTATGAACCCTGGGTGCCCTGGAGAGCCAGTATGAACCCTGGGTGCCCTGGAGAGCCAGTATGAGTCCTGGGTGCCCAGGAGAGCCAGTATGAACCCTGGGTGCCCTGGAGAGCCAGTATGAACTCTGGGTGGGCTAGAGAGCCAGTATGAACCCTGGGTGCCCTGGAGAGCCAGTATGAACCCTGGGTGCCCTGGAGAGCCAGTATGAGTCCTGGGTGCCCAGGAGAGCCAGTATGAACCCTGGGTGCTTTAGAGAGCCAGTATGAGCCCTGCGTGCCCAGGAGAGCCAGTATGAACCCTGGTTTACCTGGAGAGCCAGTATGAACCTTCGGTGGGCTGGAGAGCCAGTATGAACCCCTGGTTCCCTGGAGAGCCAGTGTGAACCCTGGGTGCCCAGAAGAGCCAGTATGAGCCCTGGGTTCCCAGAAGAGCCAGTATGAACCCTGGGTGCCCTAAAGAGCCAGCATGAACGCTGGATGCCCTGGAGAGCCAGTATGAACCCTGGGTGCCCTGGAGAGCCAGTGTGAGCCCTGGGCGCCCATTAGAGCTAGTATGAACTCTGGGTGCCCAGGAGAGCCAGTATAAACCCTGGGTTCTCTGGAGAGCCAGTATGATCCCTGGGTTCCCTGGAGAGCTAGTATGAACCCTAGGTGTCCTTGAGAGCCAGAATGAACCCTAGGTGCCTTAAAGTGCCAGTATGAACCTTGGGTGCCCTGGAAAGCCAGTATGAACCCTGAGTGCCCTGGAGAGCCAGTATGAACCCCTGGGTGCCCTGGAGAGCCAGTATGAGCCCTGACTGCTCAGGAGAGACCGTATGAACCCTGGGTTCCCTGGAGAGCCAGTATGAACCCTGGGTTCCCTGGAGAGCCAGTATGAACCCTAGGTGTCCTGGAGAGCCAGTATGAACCCTGGGTGAGCTGGAGAGCCAGTATGACCCCTGGGTTCCCAGGATAGCCAGTATGAACCCTGGGTGCCCTGGAGAGCCAGTATGAACCCTGGGTCGGCTAGAGAGCCAGTATGACCCCTGGGTGCCCTGGAGAGCCAGTATGAACTCTGGGTTCCCAAGAGAGCCAGTATGAACCCTGGGTGGGCTAGAGAGCCAGTATGAACCCTGGGTGCCCTAGAGAGCCAGTATGATCCATGGGTGCTCTGGAGAGCCAGTATGAACCATGGGTGCTCTGGAGAGCCAGTATGAAGCCTGGGTCCCCTGCAGAGCCAGCATGAACCATGGGTGCTCTGGAGAGCCAGCATGAACCCTGGGTGCCCTGCAGAGCCAGTATGAGCCCTGGGTTCCCAGAAGAGCCAGCATGAACGCTGGGTGCCCTGGAGAGCCAGCATGAACCCTGGGTGCCCTGGAGAGCCAGCATGAACCATGGGTGCCCTGGAGAGCCAGTATGAGCCCTGAGTGCCCTGGAGAGCCAGCATGAACCCTGGGTGCCCTGGAGAGCCAGTATGAACCCTGGGTGGGCTAGAGAGTCACTATGAACCCTGGGTGCCCTAGAGAACCAGTATGAACCCTGGGTTCCCAGGAGAGCCAGTATGAATCCTGGGTGGGCTAGAGAGCCAGTATGAACCTTGAGTGCCCTAGAGAGCCAGCATGAACCCTGGGTGCTCTGCAGAGCCAGCATGAACCCTGGGTGCCCTGGAGAGCCAGTAAGAGCCCTGGGTTCCCAGAAGAGCCAGCATGAACCCTGGATGCCCTGGAGAGCCAGCATGATCCCTGGGTGCTCTGGAGAGCCAGCATGATCCCTGGGTGCTCTGGAGAGCCAGCATGAACCCTGGGTGAGCTAGAGAGGCAGCATGAACCCTGGGTGCCCTAGAGAGCCAGCATAAACACTGGGTGCCCTGGAGAGCCAGTATGACCCCTGGTGCCCTGGAGAACCAACATGAACCCTGGGTGCCCTGGAGAGCCATTATGAACCCTGGGTGAGCTGGAGAGCCAGTATGAGCCCTGGGTTTCCTAAGAGAGGCAGCATGAACCCTGTGTGCGCTGGAGAGCCAGTATGAATCCTGGGTGGGCTAGAGTGCCAGTGTGATCCCCGGGTGCCCTGGAGAGCCAGTACAAACCCTGGGTGCCCTGGAGAGCCAGTACGAACTCTGGATGGGCTAGAGAGCCAGTATGAACCCTGGGTGCCCTGGAGAGCCAGTATGAACCCTGGATACCCTGGAGAGCCAGTATGAGCCCTGGGTGCCCAGGAGAGCCAGCATGAACGCTGGTTTACCTGGAGAGCCAGTGTGAACCCTCGGTGGGCTGGAGAGCCAGTATGAACCTCTGGTGCCCTGGAGAGCCAGTGTGAACCCTGGGTGCCCTGGAGAGCCAGCATGAGCCCTGGGTTCTCAGAAGAGCCAGTATGAACCCTTGGTGCCCTGGATAGCCAGTATGAGCCCTGGGTGCCCTGGAGAGCCATTATGAACCCTGGGTGAGCTGGAGAGCCAGTATGAGCCCTGGGTTCCCAAGAGAGCCAGCATGAACCCTGTGTGCGCTGGAGAGCCAGTATGAATCCTGGGTGGGCTAGAGTGCCAGTGTGATCCTCGGGTGCCCTGGAGAGCCAGTACAAACCATGGGTGCCCTGGAGAGCCAGTATGAACTCTAGATGGGCTAGAGAGCCAGTATGAACCCTGGGTGCCCTGGAGAGCCAGTATGAACCCTGGGTGCCCTGGAGAGCCAGTATGAGCCCTGGGTGCCCAGGAGAGCCAGCATGAACCCTGGGTGCCCTGGATAGCCAGTACCAGCCAGTACCGGAAAGTCACTGTGTCACAATGACGCTACATCACACAAGGACTCACAGTGTCAACTGGGAGCCACAGGAATTAAGAACGGCACTGGGTATCTCATAGACTCTGGATGGCACTGGGTGCAACAGGGCCACTGGAAGCCACAGTGAATCAGGAGGGACACTGAATGCCACAACTATTCATATGGACCACTGCATGCCACAAGGAAACAAGAGGGGCACTGAATGCCCCAGGAACTCAGGAGAGCAACTGAATGCCACCAGGAGAGTGGGTGCCACACGCGTGACGGCTGGAGCCACCACAGCGTCACCAACCGACTAAACGGATTAAGAAATCATCAACTTTGCTCCACCATATGACTCGGGTGGGAAAAGATGAGATTGAAATGTCCTGGCTGAGTGTGGCGGCTGCAGCCTTGATGTGTTATTAAGTTACCAGAGTAATGTCCTGGCTGAGTGTGGCGGCTGCAGCCTTGATGTGTTATTAAGTTACCAGAGTAATGTCCTGGCTGAGTGTGGCGGCTGCAGCCTTGATGTGTTATTAAGTTACCAGAGTAATGTCCTGGCTGAGTGTAGTAACCTAATGTGGTATTTAAGTTACCAGAGTAATGTCCTGGCTGAGTGTAGTAACCTAATGTGGTATTTAAGTTACCAGAGTAATGTCCTGGCTGAGTGTGGTAACCTGATGTGGTATTTAAGTTACCAGAGTAATGTCCTGGCTGAGTGTGGTAACCTAATGTGGTATTTAAGTTACCAGAGTAATGTCCTGGCTGAGTGTGGTAACCTAATGTGGTATTTAAGTTACCAGAGTAATGTCCTGGCTGAGTGTGGTAACCTAATGTGGTATTTAAGTTACCAGAGTAATGTCGTGGCTGAGTGTGGTAACCTAATGTGGTATTTAAGTTACCAGAGTAATGTCCTGACTGAGTGTGGTAACCTAATGTGGTATTTAAGTTACCAGAATAATGACCTGGCTGAGTGTCGTGGCTGAGTGTCGTGGCTGAATGTCCTGGCTGAGTGTCCTGGCTGCGTGTCCTGGTTGAGTGTCCTGTCTGAGTGTCCTGGCTGAGTGTCCTGGCAGAGTGCCCTGTCTGAGTGTCCTGGCAAAGTGTCCTGGCTGAGTGTCCTGGCTGAGTGTCCTGGTTGAGCGTCCTGGTTGAGAGTCCTGTTTTAGTGTCCTGGCTGAGTATCCTGGCTGAGTGTCCTGGCTGAGTATCCTGGCTGAGTGTCCTGGTTGAGTGTCCTGGTTGAGTGTTCTGGTTGTGTGTCCTAGCTGAGTGTCCTGGCTGAGTGTCCTGGCTGAGTGTCCTGGTTGAGTGTCCTGGTTGAGTGTCCTGGCTGAGAGTCCTGGTTGAGTGTCCTGGTTGAGTGTCCTGGCTGAGTGTCCTGGCTGAGTGTCCTGGCTAAGTGTCCTGGCTGAGTGTCCTGGCTGAGTGTCCCGGCTGAGTGTCCTGGCTGAGTGTCCTGTCTGACTGCTCTGTCTGACTGCCCTGGTTGAGTGTCCTGGCTGAGTGTCCTGGTTGAGTGTCCTGGTTGAGTGTCCTGGTTGAGTGTCCTGGCAGAGTGTCCTGGCAGAGTGTCCTGGCTGAGTGTCCTGGCTGAGTGTCCTGGTTGAGTGTCTTGGCTGAGCGTCCTGGTTGAGTGTCCTGGCTGAGTGTCCTGGCAGAGTGTCCTGGCTGAGTGTCCTGGCTGAGTGTCCTGGTTGAGTGTCCTGGCTGAGTGTCCTGGCTGAGTGTCCTGGCTGAGTGTCCTGGTTGAGTGTCCTGGTTGAGTGTCCTGGTTGAGTGTCCTGGTTGAGTGTCTTGGCTGAGCGTCCTGGTTGAGTGTTCTGGCTGAGTGTCCTGGCAGAGTGTCCTGGCTGAGTGTCCTGGCTGAGTGTCCTGGTTGAGTGTCCTGGCTGAGTGTCCTGGCTGAGTGTCCTGGCTGAGTGTCCTGGCTGAGTGTCCTGGCTGAGTGCCCTGGCTGAGTGTCCTGGCTGAGTGTCCTGGCTGAGTGTCCTGGCTGAGTGTATTGGCTGAGTGTCCTGGCTGAGTGTCTTGGCTGAGTGTCCTGGCTGAGTGTACTGGCTGAGTGTATTGGCTAAGTGTCCTGGCTGAATGTCCTGGCTGAGTGTCCTGGCTGAGTGTTCTGACTGAGTGTATTGGCTTAGTGTATTGGCTGAGTGTCCTGGCTGAATGTCCTGGCTGAGTGTCCTGGCTGAGTGCCCTGGCTGAGTGTCCTGGCTGAGTGTCCTGGCTGAGTGTCCTGACTGAGTGTCCTGGTTGAGTGTCCTGGCTGAGTGTCCTGGTTGAGTGTCCTGGTTGAGTGTCCTGGCTGAGTGTCCTGGCTGAGTGTCCTGGCTGAGTGTCCTGGCTGAGTGTCCTGGCTGAGTGTCCTGGTTGAGTGTCCTGGTTGAGTGTCCTGGTTGAGTGTCCTGGCTGAGTGTCCTGGCTGAGTGTCCTGGTTGAGTGTCCTGGCTGAGTGTCCTGGTTGAGTGTCCTGGTTGAGTGTCCTGGTTGAGTGTCCTGGTTGAGTGTCCTGGTTGAGTGTCCTGGTTGAGTGTCCTGGTTGAGTGTCCTGGTTGAGTGTCCTGGCTGAGTGTCCTGGTTGAGTGTCCTGGTTGAGTGTCCTGGTTGAGTGTCCTGGTTGAGTGTCCTGGTTGAGTGTCCTGGTTGAGTGTCCTGGCTTGATCTTGGACTGATCTCACTTCTCGTGCGATAACACTGTAATAATATAGTTTTAACTTTTTTCCTTTGTCTTTTTTTTCTCTCTCTCTCTCTCTCTCTCTCTCTCTCTCTCTCTCTCTCTCTCTCTCTCTCTCTCTCTCTCTCTCTCTCTCTCTCTCTCTCTCTCTCTCTCTCTCATTCTCTTCTATTGGTGCCGGTTATAAGACATTTCTCCCCTGATTGAATTGTGGATTTGTGGTTGTCCTGCAGTGCCAGTCTGAGTGCCTGGCCTTGCAGTGCCAGTCTGAGCGACTGGTCTTGCAGTGCCGTCTGAGTGCCTGGCCTTGCAGTGCCAGTCTGAGTGACTGATCTTGCGGTGCCAGTCTGAGTGCCTGGCCTTGAAGTGCCAGTGTGAGTGCCTGTCCTTGCAATGACTGGTCTTGCAGTGCCAGTCTGAGTGACTGGTCTTGCAGTGCCAGTCTGAGTGCCTGCTTTAGCAGTACCAGTCTGAGTGGCCATGCATTGACTATTGATTTCTTGTTTCTGCTGTGCCACTCTGAGTGATTGATCCTGCAGTATCTGAGGGCCTGTCACTACAGTGCCAGACTAAGTGCTTGGTCCTGCCAGTGCCAGACAGTGCCACGGTGCCTGGTAGTGGCCAACATCAAGAAAAGTAATTGGATTGCGCCGGTGTTGGGTTTAAGGACTTTTAACTAGCGTGGTGATTACTGCGTCACCTTGGAGAGTTAGAACGCAGCACTGGGATTGGTTACATCAAAGAGGCCTGCCTCACACAACCACTTTTAACACCTTCTATGATTGGTTCCTCTCTCAGAGTCGTAATGATCACCTACTGGCTTCAGCTGTTATTTGCCACCGTATGTGATAATTTGAAGTTTGGGACTTGTAGGGGAACGAGAGAGAGAGGAGTGATAGAGGAATGGAAAGGAAGGGAGAGGAGCAAATGAAAATAGGAGAAGAGAGGAATGGAGAGATTAAATTTTGGCTAAAAATATTGAACTTATTTACAATAAAATAGTATTTAGTAGTTATTAGAAATGCGTTCCTTAGCAATATTCCAAACATTCTGACACCACAGGAGATGTCACCGTTATCTTGGAAAATTGGAAGCCGTTCACGGTTTTCTCTTATTTCATTCGTTAACCGTTGAGTCTCGGGAGATGACATTCAGCAACAAAAAGAAAGACCTTAAAATTCTGCACATGATAGTATATTTAATTTTATGGTACGCTCATGAAGCAGCGCCCACGGCGTGTGACATATATATTTTTACGTGGTACCCAGTGTATGCCTATGCCACAAAACTGTTATTTAATGGAAAAAATAACTCAGATCGTAGCTTGCTCAGTACTGGTGGCACCATGTGAAACTGTCGAGTCAAACTCGATGCCTCGTTGGTCATTAAGTTTAGTATTTAAAGCGCTTTCATCTTCTGGAACGTGTGGTACACTAAAATCTTCCTCTTCACAACTGTAATAGAATTCATTAGCAACACTGACTCCATTGTAAATCGCAACTATGTCATGATCAGCCAAAATCATCTTGAAAAACAGTATTGCAGGAAACAATATAGTTAGTGGTGTTCCCTGAGAGTGACTACACCAAGAATATCTAAGCATCTTCTGGAGGTGTTGTGCTGGTGCATCTTTTATAGCAGGTCTTCCTGTACGTCCGTGATGTTATATTCAGAAGCGACTTCGGAGCTGCTGCTTCAAGAGTTGGGATAGGGACTTCGACATAACTGATTGGCCAGTTAACTCATAGGAAGTGGATTTGTGCAGCATAAGCTGTAGGAGTTACCTGCATAGCAGTGTTAAGAATGATTATGTCAGTATCATCAGAGGCTTGGTGAACAGTTATTCCCTGAGCTCTCAAGAATAACTGACATTCGCTGAGGCACCAAAAATTATATGGGAAGATTTTCTCCTTTAAATAAATCAATGCCTTCCACCTTGTTTTTGTATTCATTGCGGTTTGATCATAATCTTTAAGAATGACCACTGAGTTTGACTCGATTTGTGCAACTTTAACTTCACTATTAATTTCAATAATTACTGTGTTGAAGCCCTAAACAGTGCGAGGAGGAAAATTTCTCCAAAGCCTTGAAATTTTTTCCAAAGAAAGCATTCTTATCTTCGATTCCGTTGAGAAGAATACTTAAGTCACCACTCTTTATTAACAATGTCAGTACTTTATTTTGCAGTTTTGAAATACAGATGTTCTACCCCAGTTACTTCTCGAGAATAAAAAAATGATGTGATCTTGGAGCTTCTTATAGAGCCTACAATTCCACTGGAGGAGTACAACTAATTCTTAGCCTGGCTTAAAAATAAATGTGTTCCTATTCATAAGAGTACTGGAGCAGGTCTACTGCCCCGTACAGGGGCTAGTCCTCTGGAATACAATATGCAAAATTGAGAGACTTCATCTTCGTCTTCAACAGCAGCATAAGCTGTAGAAGGAGTTACCTGCATAGCAGTGTTAAGAATGATTATGTCAGTATCATCAGAGGCTTGGTGAACAGTTATTCCCTGAGCTCTCAAGAATAACTGACATTCACTGAGGCACCAAAAGTTATATGGGAAGATTTTCTCCTTTAAATAAATCAATGCCTTCCACCTTGTTTTTGTATTCATTGCGGTTTGATCATAATCTTTAAGAATGACCACTGAGTTTGACTCGATTTGTAAACTACGTAAAATTTCATTATAGGTGTCTTGTTTGGGCCACACAACGTATTGAAGGAGGAAGTGCCATCTGTAAGAGCAATTCAGCTACCAAAGTACAATTTACTTTCATCAGTAATATTGAAACCATCACACAGTGTTGACTTATTCGATTTCCACAATCCCATGTCGACAGAACACCGTAGATTCAAAACCACAATGCTCATCACTAACTCGAAGGCTGAGGGACTGATTCCCTCGTCTTTTGTATGTAATTCTACAGTCTTACTATTATATCCTTGAATTGATGAATTGATAAAGCCACTGGCGAAGCATCTTCGAATAAATTATTATTATTTTATTATTATTAAAGATTCGCCGGTATTCTCCCGGCCCGGGCCTTTTCCAAGTGGTGGCCCGGCCTTGGCTCCCTCTTTAGGGAGTGTCTGAGACCTAAGTCTCCCATGGGAGGAGGCACAAGTACCTCCTCATCTTTGGGACCAGCTGTCCTCAGGCCTAGCCACAAGCTAGGCCTCTCTGGTCTGTCATCCCCGCCTCAAGGAGGCTAATGGGAATGACAGTCTTGTGAGCTAAAGGCTCGGGCTCAGGTACCTACCCTACCCTAGAAGGGTTAGGCATGGTGTCGATGTTAGAATAAATATACCCAGATGTTGCACATGTGTCTAATTCTTCATATTGTCGGTACTGGATACCTTTATGTACAGATTTATAAATGTCTGCCTTGACTATATATAATTATGATTTGTTTTGATGTGGATGTATTGTTCAGATGAATTCTTAAGACTTAAATTCGGCGACAGTGATACCAGTTTTACTACACCTTAAGACACCGTCATAAGTCATTCGTTAAGGTCCTTTTTACGCTCGATAAGTGAGATGCTAATAGGAGTCACCATCACCTCCTGCTCTAGATAACACATTTATGAAATACCTTGAAAATTACTGCAACAATTTTATAATAGACGTATCAAGTAATATAGTCATTGCTTTATTAGCCAAGTTTACAAATTCTGAGTGAAAAGTATGACATACACAAGTTTGTCTTCACTTCCGTCTTCCTTACCCTTCTCTTTATCCAACTTCCGTTTCCTCTTTAACTTCCCCCCGTCCCCCTCTCTCTCCCCATTTATTTCCTAGTTTTCCTTCTCTCTACTTCTCCCCCCCTCTCACTCTTTCTGTCTCCTGTCATACTCTCATTCATTCTCACTCTCAGCCTTTGACCCTTTGCGTTAACGAGAAAAAAACGTGGCTGTTTATTTTCACTGTAATCTTCATAAAAACGGTGATGAGCCTCTGAACCTCCCACGTTAAATTTGTGGGAAATTGTCCTCCTCCCAGAGAGCTGCTCAGAATACTTTTTTTCTCTCCTTCACGATGTGTGTGGGGATGATGTCAGTGCCAGGGAACACTGTTATTGTAGATAACTGGTTCACAGAACCGACAGGCTGATGAATTTCACTTGTGCAACACATGGGAATTTTTATTGTGGAAACCTTTCACCAACCAGTGGCTTCCTCAGTCCAGTTCAGAGAAGAATGGTCAAAGATCAGAAGCGATTCGAGGTAATCAGGGACTGATTACCTTGAGTTCAAGGCAATCAGTCCCTGAGGGTTCAAGGTAATCAGTTCCTGAGGGGACTGATTACATTGAACCGTTTCCACAATAATGATACCCAAATGTTGCATATGTGGCAAATTTATCAACACTGTTACTGGCAGCAACATATAATTCCTGTCTTCGAATTACAGCTGAGCAGAAAAGCATTTTAATTGTCAGGAGTATGATTGCATTTCAGGAAGCGCTAAACCAGTGTGAGTCATTCAAAGTGTCCGGTCTGTGAAGTCAGGTTGATGGTAATTAGTAGACAGAAGAACAGATTAACGCTTTATGGTTGAGAACAGTAAACACAAAGCTTGTGTAAGCAACAGCAGTGAATACACAGCGTGTGTGTGTGTGTGTTTATATTTGACAGCAGGGTATCTGACAGCAGCGTGTGATTGACAGCGGTATAAGGCTGATAACAGTTAAATTGCTGTCGTTGCTCATCTGGCTGCTGGGTGGTCATGTTAATTGATCTTGTAAGCTGAATCTGAAGAGAACCTTGTCGAAGTAGCCACTGTTATAAATCCAATTAACACCTACCAACTACAGTAAGATGAAGACACACTGCAGAATAAACTTTTACTGGGATAATGTTTTTCCATGTCTAAAGCTCTACAAAAGCAAGACGCTCTCACAACCGGGTGTATTTCAGTGGCCGAGTTAACCGGGTTAGCAGTCCCCATATTGCATTGCAGCGGAGACCCAGTCTCTTGTGCCTCAGTGTACGCGATTAGAATAATGCAGAGTGCGGCGGCGGCGGCGTAAGTTGTTAATGCAGATAAATATTAACCTTGAAATTTTGAAGCGAGTCATTCATTAGATATAATATGGAAACTTACATTTCAGTTTCTCCAATAAAAATGATAAATTAAGACATATACAGCCCATATGTAGTTCACACCATCCAAAAAAGTCAAACGGACCAATATCCAAAAACATTCAACCACATTAAGCTTGAAGTGCCTCAGAAGTTGTATTTCCACATCATCAGGTTGAAGGGTTGAAGTTTATCAGATGTGTCACTCCGAAGTTATCGCAAGAAAAAAAATAGATAAAATTTCTCCCATAAGAAAAAAATTGTAAGCCAAACAGGTTAAAATGAATCCCAGTGTTTTTTTTTTTAAGCAAGACTGGTCAACGTTTAAGTAAGCTTTACTTCATTAAGCTTTTGGTGCATAGTAAAAATTTTCTTCCAGTGGCTTCCAAAGTACATAGACATTAAACATACATAATAGTACATTATGTATATTTAGCTTCGGATAACCAAAAAAAGTAAAATGCTGACGTATTTCTGATAGGAAAAAAACATTCCAGACTTGCTTTACCAATATTGTTAATATAACTGACACATTAATACTAACACAGTTTAAAATCAAGGCTAAAATACATCAACATTAAGAAAACACATCAAGAAAACACATCAAGAAAACACATCAAGAAAACACACCAAGAAAAAACGTCAAGAAAACACGTCAAGAAAACACATCAAGAGAACACACCAAGAAAAAACGTCAAGAAAACACGTCAAGAAAACACATCAAGAAAACACATCAAGAAAACACATCAAGAAAACACACCAAGAAAAAACGTCAAGAAAACACGTCAAGAAAACACATCAAGAGAACACACCAAGAAAAAACGTCAAGAAAACACGTCAAGAAAACACATCAAGAGAACACGTCTAAAAAACACGTCAGGAAAACACAAAGAAAACACGTAAAGAAAACACATCAAGAAAACAGGTCAGGAAACACGTCAGGAAAACACATCAGGAAAGTACATCAAGAAAACACGTCAAGAAAACACCTCAAGAAAATACATCAAGAAAACACACCAAGAAAACACACCAAGAAAACATGTCAGAAAAACACGTCAAGAAAACACATCAAGAAAAGTCAAGAAAACACATCAAGAAAATACGTCAGGTAAACACATCAGGAAAACACATCAAGAAAATACATCAAGAAAATATATCAAGAAAACGCATCAAGAAAACACGTCAAGAAAACGCATAAAGAAAACTCGTCAGGAAAACAAATCAAGAAAATACATCAAGAAAACACATCAAGAAAACGCATAAAGAAAACTCGTCAGGAAAACACATCAAGAAAATACGTCAAGAAAACTAATCGAGAAAACACGTCATTAAAACATATCAAGAAAATGCATCAAGAAAACACATCAGGAAAGCACGTCAAGAAAACACGTCGATAAAATACGTCAAGAAAATACGTCAAGAAAACACCTCAAGAGAACACATCAAGAAAACACGTCAAGAAAACACGTCAAGAGAACACGTCAAAAAAACATGTCAAGAAAACATCTCAAGAGAGCACATCAAGAAAACGTCAAGAAAACACGTCAAGAAAACACGTCAAGAAAACACGTCAAGAAAACACCTCAAGAGAACACGTCAAGAAAACACGTCAGGAAAACACATCAAGAAAATTCATCAAGAAAACACATCAAGAAAACACGTCAAGAAAACACACCAAGAAAACACATCAAGAAAATACATCAAGAAAACACATCAAGAAAACACATCAAGAAAATACATCAAGAAAACACATCAAGAAATCACATCAAGAAAACACATCAAGAAAACACATCAAGAAAACACATCAAGAAAACACATCAAGAAAACACATCAAGAAAACACATCAAGAAAACACATCAAGAAAGTACATCAAGAAAATACATCAAGAAAACACATCAAGAAAACACATCAAGAAAACACATCAAGAAAACACATCAAGAAAACACATCAAGAAAACACACCAAGAAAGTACATCAAGAAAACACCTCAAGAAAACACACCAAGAAAGCACATCAAGAAAACACACCAAGAAAGCACATCAAAAAAACACATCAAGAAAACACATCAAGAAAACACATCAAGAAAACACATCAAGAAAACACATCAAGAAAACACATCAAGAAAACACACCAAGAAAACACATCAAGAAAACACATCAAGAAAGTACATCAAGAAAACACATCAAGAAAACACACCAAGAAAACACATCAAGAAAACACATCAAGAAAACACATCAAGAAAACACATCAAGAAAACACATCAAGAAAACACACCAAGAAAACACACCAAGAAAACACATCAAGAAAACACATCAAGCTGACCAGAAGATTCATTGTGCAGTTATTCCTCAGTCTCTCATTACATTTGCAGCTACAAAGCTTAAACCAAAAAAAGGGGGTTAAACCGTTTCATAGGATGCATAAGCCATTAAATATTGTTGCCGTTTACAATTGTTTTATTTTAATCAGGGGAAGCAATAAACCCTTAGGGGTCATATAACGCCTGTGGATTGGGTGGCACTCAGATTTAATCCCAGAAGGGGTAATATAAATCCAGCATCAACAGCATCAAAGCAGTATATCGCTTCAAGAAACATAATGAAGTTATTTAATGCAAAATATTGCTGCACCTTTTCGAGATTAAAAGTGGAAAAATGGCGACACACACACACTCCATGAATTATGTTTTATGAAGGTTGTACAGTACTGACAAGATGAAGAATTACACACATGTGCAACATCTGGGTATCTTTAATTTATAGACGCTTCGCCATCCAGTGGCTTTATAAATACAAGGACATAATGTGAAGACTGAAGAAGTATGTACAAAAGACGAGGTAGTCAATCCCTCGGCGCTGGAGTAAGTGATGAGCACCGGAGTCTTGAAGAGTCTTCAAGACTCCGGTGCTCATCACTTAGTGTTCACTGTATTATAAAACATTCCTATCATTGTATTCACTGTTTTATAAAACATTCCTATTATTGTATTCACTGTATTATAAAACATTCCTATGATTGTATTCACTGTATTATAAAACATTCCTATCATTGCATTCGTAGTTTTACTGAAAATTCTTATCGTTGCATACAGATGTTATATCAGAAACTTCCATCATTGTTTTGGCTATTTTGAAAGATTCCAATAATTTTCTTCGCTATTTTGTATGATCACATTATATTTTTTTTATAAGGAAATTAAAATTAAATTGGATCTTTTTATCCACGTTACAATTACCCCGTTTTGATCCCTTAAAACTACCATTTTTTTTAATATGAGGAAGAAACTTGGTATTCCTTATATCATTGATAGAATAACTGAGATTAACACTGTATGTAGTATTAGACTGAAACGAAATGAACCAGTCATTGCCACAATAAATCTTGCTAAATGTCAAGAAGTAGATAATCGCAGCTCTAAACGGTTATTAAAACATGCAGTTTTATGAAGTATTATAACCTACATGAACTCTGTCTCTGTAAATTACAAAAGTCTTTTACCCCTCCATGGTAACTGATCATTTAATATTTCATGTGCTGAAGGTCCTCCAAAATATCGCAACACTAGTAATCCTTCCCTTAATTAAATCACATCTCATAAGCAGTTACTCAAGAAAAATTTCTCTCCTATTCGTAAGTAATAATGTAGTACAAATTATATATGCTAATGGATCTCATCAGGAGTCTGCTGGCAGGTTAAACACATGTGTAACAGTTGGGGGTCATTAATGATGAAATGTTTGGCTACACAGTTGTTTTCTTCAGTCATATACAGAGGGAAGCAATAGTAGTGAAATAAGATTTGACTGAAGAAGCTTACTGTGTAGCGAAACATTGCATTAATAAAGATATCCAACTGTTGCACATGTGTCTTAATCCTCAACTTGTCGGTATTTTATACAATTTTCAAAACTGCTGGCAGGGCTACATCTGCCAGAAGATGCAACTTTTCCAGTAGACCATATCAACCATGTTGTCTTTGACAGAAGAATTATCAACTGGGCAGCTGCACTGCAATCGTTATTGTTTGCCATCTTAATGACACTAAAGTTAATTATGACATTGATTTTGATTCTTTGATCACTGCTGAACCAATGTCATCACATCAGGAACCTGACTCATATAATGAATGAAAACGTGCTCATTAAAACTGCCCGGTACAGACAGAGTAATAAAAAATCGGAGAAAAAAGAATCAATGTACAATTCCTATAGATTTCATCACACAGCGAGTTACTCGTACTTGATAAAGTTAATAAATTTGCCAAAAAAGTACCCTGAAGAACAATGTGGGAATTAATTCATATGTCAAGCATCAGAAATAATATTAGAAGTAAATGTGATGCCTGTATTATTAAAGTAAATAGGCATCAAAATATTTTTTTTTTCATATGCATTGTTTAATATTATAATGTTATAATTATTTATGTTAATAGCAAAAATCAAAATGTTGTGCATAATAGTATGATCTATTTTTTATTTAACTACTCGAGTAGGTTTTTGCTCTACCACAGTTTACATGCTGGAGGAAACTGTCCTGTAATTGGCTGCCCGCTGCTCTGACGCTTGTTACGCTCGTTATGCTATTATGATGCATGTTGGGAAATTTATCAGGCTCTTTGGTAGTGACCCCACCTGCAGCAGTCAACTGGTGCTTCCCTTTCTCTCTCTCTCTCTCTCTCTCTCTCTCTCTCTCTCTCTCTCTCTCTCTCTCTCTCTCTCTCTCTCTCTCTCTCTCTCTCTCTCTCTCTCTCTCTCTCTCTCTCTCTCTCTCTCTCTCTCTCTCTCTGCACCCAGCAGTGGTGGGAGCAAGAAGCATCTTTCTCTTCTACGCCATTCGTGTATTTGATGTAGACACTTTTTGGTAGAATCTTTTCTATTGATGAGCTGAGATATACGTCTTGTTCTCTGTGGAACTACATTCTCAGAGTTTTATTTACTATTAGTGATGTTTGACATTTTCTGCGTGTCATTACATTCATTTTTATGCAGTAGATCCAGAATATAACTCTTGATCTAAATATCTTAGACTGGTATCTGGGCAATCTTGTAGTTAGGATTTGGAAGTTACTGAACTGACATTCAGAAATTTGTGATTTCTGTGACTTTTTGGAGGACAAGCTGTTATCCTCAATTAAATCGTGTTTGTATCTTTGTCCTTGTCCGTTTTCGTGAGTTACTCACAGCTGCTGTGTGTTCCTAGTTGCTAATTGGCTATTAGGTTGATCTTTTGCTTAAACAAGCTGTACTCTCTCCTTTCTCATTTTATAGTTTGATTATTTAGAGACTTATTGAGAGTGCCACTCATATATATATATATATATATATATATATATATATATATATCTATATATATATATATATATATATCTATATATATGCAATAAGATCACAGTAAACAAGTGATATCAGAATATGCAAAACAACCACTTTGAAAAGATAGTGAAATTCCAAGCGCTTTCGTGACTTCTCACATTATCAAGGAACTATCAAGACAATAAATCAAAGGAAGGCATATAAAGGGTCTAGACCGTACCTCATCAATGTTTTTGAAAGCTTTGCGTATTTGTAGTCCAGAGTTCATAGATTAGGAAATATCCAAAATTTATGAAATAGGTAATGATATGAAATACCCAAGAAACGTAACTGATAAATCTTTTAAAATTGCTAGAAATACTTTTTGCAATATATTGGTTCTCCCTTACCATGAAAACTTGGTTGGTATGCCTTCTCTTCTTAAGACTTTTAATATCAAAGTTGTATTTAAAAATCTTGATAAAGTAAAAAAAATCTTAATTCTTGGGTAGAGTACTTGGGTTGGACAAATATTTTGTTAGTGGGATGTCATGAAGGATTTGTCTAGCTGGGCCACCGGGCCTGCTGCAGTGTTCCTCCTTTCTTATGAGTCGGGTCGTCGCGCATCAGGTGTTGCTTTGTTGTGGGATGTGATGGTGAGGTGTGGTCTAGACTAGACCCTTTAAATGCCTTTGATGTATTGTCTTTATATTTCCTTGATAATGCGAGAAGTCACAAAAGCGCTTGGAATTTCACTGTCCTTTCACAGTGGTATTTTGCATATATATATATATATATATATATATATATATATATATATATATATATATATATATATATATATATATATATATATATCAGACGGGGTGGTAAAAGTTAGGTTAGTGTCGGTGGAAGTGACAGTAGTAATGGTGGTCTACCTGGAGGATGTTTCGGGGGGCCAACGCGCTTGCGGCCCAGTCCTTGACCAGGCCTCCCGGTGGATCAGGGCCTGATCAACCAAGTTGTTGCTACTGGTCGCACGTAATGGTAGCAGTGTTTGTAATAGCTAGGCTAGTCGGGGTGGTAGTGCTGGTAATAGCTAGGCTAGTGGGGGTGAGTGACTGTAACAGTGGTGTTAGCAGTGATAGTGAAAGTAATCATAGCAGGGGTGGTGGCAAAAGTGGTGGTAACAGCTAGACTAGTGGTGGATACAGTGACTGCTGCAGTGGTGTTTAGTGGCAGCACACGGTGGCAGCAGTGGTGTTAGAAGTGGTGTCGACAGTGGTGGCAGCAGTGGTAGTGACAGTGTAGCAGTGGTGTAGACAGTGGTGACGGCAGAAGGTGGCAGCAGTGGTGGTAATAGCTAGGTTACTGGTGGTGACAGCGGTAAAGGGCGACCATTCTTGAGCCGTCAACAACACTCACTCACAGGTGGTCACTCCATGATTGGAACCCACGCAGGCCAGCAGCCAGGAAGCACCAGCAGCCAGGAAGCACCAGCAGCCAGGAAGCACCAGCGGCCAGGAAGCACCAGCAGCCAGGAAGCACCAGCAGCCAGGAAGCACCAGCAGCCAGGAAGCACCAGCGGCCAGGAAGCACCAGCAGCCAGGAAGCACCAGCAGCCAGGAAGCACCAGCAGCCAGGAAGCACCAGCACCCAGGAAGCACCAGCAGCCAGGAAGCACCAGCAGCCAGGAAGCACCAGCGGCCAGGAAGCACCAGCAGCCAGGAAGCACCAGCAGCCAGGAAGCACCAGCAGCCAGGAAGCACCAGCGGCCAGGAAGCACCAGCAGCCAGGAAGCACCAGCAGCCAGGAAGCACCAGCAGCCAGGAAGCACCAGCAACCAGGAAGCACCAGCAGCCAGGAAGCACCAGCAGCCAGGAAACACCAGCAGCCAGGAAGCACCAGCAGCCAGGAAGCACCAGCGGCCAGGAAGCACCAGCGGCCAGGAAGCACCAGCAGCAGGCAGGAGAAAGAGAAGAGCACGAGGAGTAGAAGAACGAAGAACGAATAGGAATAATAAAAAGGAAAAAAATAATAATTATAATAAAAGGAAATGTTGAGCTGCTGCTGTTGCTGTTAATTTTTGTTGTGGTGTTTTCGTTGTTAAAGGAAGAAGGGAACTAGAGACAAGAGAGAAGGTAAGGAGCGTGAACAAGAGACAGAGAATGACAGGAAGCCTGAGCCAAGGTTCAGGGTGACGAGAAGAGAGAACAGGGAAAGTAGATCACAGGAGCACCGGATAAAAGATGTTCGTGTTTACGTATTCATGGTCCCAGAGATCATCGTTCCTGCGGCTTGGTCTCAGACCATGTTTTCTGGTTGATGACCTGATCAGTCAAGCTGTTGGAGCTCGCTGCTCACTGTCACCACTTAAAGGTGAGGACTGAGGACGCTCAAGCTCCAGGACCGCTGTCACAACAAAACAATAACTAATACAGCATATTTTTTTTCGTATACATATGAGGTGTCTGAAAATACACTATAAGCATAAAGCTGGAACACCTTCAGAATAACAACATAAACTACAAATTAGATTAATGGCAGCGATTCCTTCTATATATTAGGACATAATGAGGCGACTTTATGACGGATATCCCAGTTTTGACGTTATATCTTGTCAGCATAACTGAAAATGCAAATTTTTCCTTGCGCGTATTGCGACTGAGACAAATCGGAAGGGATAATGGAGTTATAAATGAGCTACTGGAGGACGTGGAACCTGTCTGTGTCACAGGTCGGAACCTTCCTGGATTTCATCCACAGATTTCCTATTTAGACATCGATAAAGTCATCTTGGCTAATCTTTTATGCCTAGTAAACCGTCAGTCCGACTCTGTCTAACATAAGCAACACAGCTATGCTAATCAGGAACTTTTTGAAGATATTTTTCAAGTTCCTTCTCAAGAGCAAAAATCTGCTGGTAATTTTAGTTATATTTGGAGAGAGGACACTGCAAATCTTCGGTTCCTTCATATTTACTGAGTTATTGTAGTGCTCTTACTGAACTCTTACTTTCCGTTTGGGCACTTTTATTCGTCTGTCCTGCCTCCTTCTCTCATACCAACAAATTTTAGTGTGCAGATTTGGAAACATTTTCTTCAAATTTTCGAGATATTAATTATGCATTATATTTGTCGTGTGAATTAGTACTGAGAGTCGAAGTAATCTGGATATTCTTCATGTTCGCAATTTCACCAGTTTTATAATGAGCCGCTGTAGTGCAGTCGTCAGAGTGCGGGTCCTTGACAAGCATAATCACCAGCTCTAAGCTGCTTGTGATTCAGTTATTAGTTAACTTGCTGTGGTGAAAACCACATAATAGTGTTTCTTGATCGTACAGTCTCCCACATTCAACACGATCCCTCACATTCTTGTGTTGCTTGAATGGTCTGACTGCTGTTTTTGCCCTCCTGCTCAGTTTTTATTTCTTCATTTTTCCACAGCGGGGTAGCTGAAATTTTCCCCTCGATGAACATCATACTGTTTCCTGTCCACTTGCTGTATCCCGTGTGATGGTTAATAATAAAAAGCTAATCGAGCCTGTATGTTCCCCTACATGTGAGGAAGCCCCGTATCACCCACACATAGATCCACTTGAAATATTTATCCATCCCGGGAACAAATGATAAGGGTGTGGAGAGAATGGACTAATTGAGTTAATTTTTGTCGCTATATGGGGCAGAAAGAAAATTATTAGAAAAGGGGGCATCTCTGGACTTATATTTGCCAGAGGGAGACCCGCTATTAAAATAAAAGTGAACGACCAGAAACTCATTTCATTTATTGATAGAGAGAGGCACCAATATATTATCAAAGAAAAATTGGTTAAATTAAAATACTCAAGACGACTCTCCTGTAAGAGTCACGCCGCCCTGTAACTCTCGCTAACTCCTGTACTCTTATATATATGAACGTTGCTGCTGTAAGACACAGCCTTTCAAGCATGGTGCATGAATGCCGGTGAATGGCTTTTGATCCAAGAATTTGGGGCTGTCTTCCTTTTTTATTGTGGACTGAATATGAGTGAGGTTGAATAAGGTAAAGCCAGGCAGTTGAACACTCAACTGTATTTATTTTTGTTCTTTTAACGGAAAAGATGTAAACCCTGAAGGATCGATAATTGACTGGACAATGTGAGATGATCAGGTTGGACATGAGGAAGGCGGGGGGTAGGGGGGAAGACTTTTCATGCCTTGCGTCAAGAATTATTCACCAGTACAGAAACATTTCCCCCTCTTTCTTGAACGGTCATTCATGGTACCTTTCTTCCTCAGCTCAGTAAGTAACTTTCTATTAAAATTTGGTGTACATTCGCATACATTTTTTATACTGTGTTCTTGAATTCACACAGGTGTTACTGACACAAAAAAATGCACACTAGGTAGACTTAGTGGATTATCAATCAGTAAAGTCAAATTTCACTTCATAAAGTTATAGTGACCACTGAAGCTTAGATTCAAGTGGAGTTCTGCCAACAAGAGTAAAAAAATACACCAAGCCAGCTTTTACTGGGATAACACTGCACTTTGTGTGGGTCAGTAACAAGTTATGAACTTGATAAACCTCAACACAGTGCCAAATATTGCCATAATGAAACCATGTTCAACTATATTAAAATAACTTATTATTAGTATTACCCAGACAATACAGAAGTTTAAATCTGTAGTTTACAGTCTGTGCAGAATTATTATTATTATTATTATTATTATTATTATTATTATTATCATTATTATTTGGATGAAGCACTAAACTCGTGAGGGTTATTTCACGAAAAGAATGATGGAGGCTCGATCCTCAGTAGGTCAGACAGATACGTTGCCTAATTGTATTCACCTGTTGAGGGGAAGTACAGGCGAAGAGCAAAAGAAATATATATAGAAAATAATGAAGGATAACGGACACAGAGGAGAGGAATAAGGGATGTGTGATGGGGAGAGGATAAATGTGATGTATAAAGTAATAATTATGGTTAGTATATTTAAAATCTGGGGAATCTATTTTCAAAAATGGGCTGCGGGTAAGTAAGGATCTTGAGAAAAATACCCACCATCCAGGGAGGTACTTCCCTCAAGTCATACTAATTAAAAGTTTTGGACTCTTACAGGATTGCTGTTCTTCACTTTCTGTTGTATAAATACGTATGATAACACGTAAATGTTACATATATTTTTTCTGTTCTCCAGAAAGGACGAAACTCGCCTCCTTTAGGTGAGGGGGCACCACATGCAGGGGATTTCTTCTTGGCTCTCCTTAATTT
>NC_091297.1:32167378-32189878 GCF_038502225.1 Cherax quadricarinatus | reverse complement strand
AATTGGGACATACCTTCTGAATGTCACGAGGAATACAAAGCCAATGAGGATCCTCTTTACATCACTTGTTCTATCTAGGCTAGAATACCGCTGTAGTCTAACATCCCCTTACAAGGAAGATCTGAAGAATGTTCAGAGGACTTTCATTGCACAATCAATCAACAAAGCACCTCAATTACTGGGAACGTTTGAAGACCCTTGACTTGTACTCCCTAGAGCGCAGGTGAGTAAGGTACATCAAAATTTACACCTGGAAACTCTTTCCTTATGGAAACAAAGACTCGGCAGATGGTACAGCATCCTCACAATAAAAAGAAAGGGAGCCGTGAGTACTAGCATCACTAGCCAGAATTACTGAGGGTGAGTAACGACACTAGCCAGGGTCACTAGCAACACTGGCCAGGATCACTAGCAACACTGGCCAGTGTCACTAGCAACAATAGCCAGGGTTACCGAGGGTCACTAACAACACTAGCCAGTGTCACTAGCAACACTGGCTAGGATCACTAGCAACACTAGCCATGGTTACCGAAGGTCACTAACAATACTGGCCATGGTCACTAGCAACAATAGCCAGGGTTACCGAGGGTCACTAACAACAATAGCCATTGTCACTAGCAACACTGGCTAGGGTCACTAGCAACACTAGCCAGGGTTACCGAGGGTCACTAACAACACTAGCCAGTGTCATTAGCAAAACTGGCCAGGGTCACTAGCAACACTAGCCAGGGTTATCGAGGGTCACTAACAACACTTGCCAGTGTCACTAGCAACACTGGCCAGGGTCACTAGCAACACTAGCCAGGGTTACCGAGGGTCACTAACAACACTGGCCAGTGTCACTAGCAACACTGGTCAGTGTCACGTGGAACACTAGTCAGGGTTACCGAGGGCCACTAACAACACTAGCCAGTGTCACTAGCAACACTGGACAGGGTCACTAGCAACACTAGCCAGGGTTATCGAGGGTCACTAACAACACTAGCCAGTGTCACTAGCAACACTGGACAGGGTCACTAGCAACACTAGCCAGGGTTATTGAGGGTCACTAACAACACTTGCCAGTGTCACTAGCAACACTGGCCAGTGTCACTTGCAACACTAGCCAGGGTTACCCAGGGTCATTAGCAACACTGGCCAGGGTCACTAGCAACACTAGCCAGGGTTACCGAGGGTCACTAACAACACTAGTCAGTGTCACTAGCAACACTGGACAGGGTCACTAGCAACACTAGCCAGGGTTATCGAGGGTCACTAACAACACTTGCCAGTGTCATTAGCAACACTGGCCAGGGTCACTAGCAACACTAGCCAGGGTTACCGAGAGTCACTAACAACACTGGCCAGTGTCCCTAGCAACACTGGCCAGTGTCACTTGCAACACTAGCCAGGGTTACCGAGGGTCACTAGCAACACTGGCCAGGGTCACTATCAACACTAGCTAGGGTTACCGAGGGTCACTAGCAACACTGGCCAGTGTCCCTAGCAACACTGGCCAGTGTCACTTGCAACACTAGCCAGGGTTACCGAGGGTCACTAGCAACACTGGCCAGGGTCACTATCAACACTAGCTAGGGTTACCGAGGGTCACTAGCAACACTGGCCAGGGTCACTAGCAACACTGGCCAGGGTCACTAGCAACACTTGCTAGTGTCACTAGCAACACTAGCCAGGGTTACATAAAGTCATTTGCTTTGGAAACTTTTGCCTACTTCCGTCTCTTGGATGCAAGTCAAGGACCCTGAACCATCCCCAGGACCTGCCTTCGCTGAGGAAAAAAAAAAGTGTGTACCCATGGGCTGTATAAATATATTATGCACGTACACCAGTGCATAGAACTTAGTAATACGTACCAGACGTGACTGCTTCTGGACATCTGGACCCTGGTTCGGTTACCTGGGTAACTGTTCCGATACATTTGTTCAGTAAATTAGTGGGAGTTGAATTGAGGAGAATTCAAAGCTCGTTGATGTGACACGTTGATGAGCTTTTGAACTTAAGACGACACTTCAACTCTGACTCTAACGCCGCTATACTGCACTATAATTAAGTCCCTAACTGCCTGGTACAAAAGTGTAGACTGCAGTCTACTTAAACTAGGAAAGGTAAGAAGGTTTTACCTGTGCCATAGATGCTGGGTTCCTGGACGTGTGGTGATTTTGGACAAGACGCTAATTAACTAATGTCCTGCTTGATCTACTGACAAAAGCTGTCATTGTATCATGGTGTCATTGATTTATTACTGTCAGCACACAACAAATTTAACCTGCTAGCTTAGCCCCTAATATCAAGAGCCCAATCTCAAGATGTGACCCTTGGCATCAGTCCAAAGAAAGCTACTAACAACACAATGAGTCTGGGTACTCTTGTTCAGGTTCTCGAAGAGTCTGGAAATTCTTGTGCAGGTCCCCGAACAGACATTTAAAGAACACGTTAAGTTAGACTCGTCTGTGGCTGCTAAACCAGCTCTCTGGTGCTCACGTCACAGAAGAGACACCGAACTTACCAAACACTCCCTCCTGATAGTTCAAAACTTATAGCACAGCATACGGATGGGCCAGGTTCACTGAGAGCCATTAATAACACTAGCCAAGTTCACTGAGACTCATTAATACTACTAGACACCTTCAACGAGAGTCATTAATACCTCTAGCCAGTTTAGAGGAGTCATAAATACCACTAACCAAGTTAACTGAGACTCATTAATGCCACCAGCCGGATTCACTGAGGTTCACTAACAACACTAGCAAAGTTCACTGAGGTTCACTAACAATACTAGCAATGTTCACTGAGGTTCACTAACAACACTAGCAATATTCACTGAGGTTCACTAACAACACTAGCAATATTCACTGAGGTTCACTAACACTAGCCAGGTTCACTGAGGTTCACTAACAACTCTAGCAAGGTTCATTGAGGTTCACTAACAACACTAGCCAGGTTCACTGAGGTTCACTAACAACACTAGCAGGGTTCACTGAGGTTCACTAACAGTAGCCAGGTTCACTGAGGTTCACTAACAACAGTAGTCAGGTTCACTGAGGTTCACTAGCAACACTAGCAAGGTTCACTGAGGTTCACTAACAACACTAGCAGGGTTCACTGAGGTTCATTAACAACACTAGTAAGGTTCACTGAGGTTCACTAACAACACTAGCAGGGTTCACTGAGGTTCACTAACAACACTAGCAAGGTTTACTGAGGTTCACTGACAACACTAGCAAGGTTCACTGAGGTTCACTAACAACTCTAGCAAGGTTCACTGAGGTTCACTAACAACACTAGCCAGGTTCACTAACAACACTAGCCAGGTTCACTAACAATAATAGCAAGGTTATCTGAGGTTCACTGAGGTTCACTAACAATACCAGCAAAGTTCACTGAGGTTCACTGACAACACTAGCAAGGTTCACTAATGTTCACTGACAACACTAGCCAGGTTCACTGAGGTTCACTAACAACACTAGCCAGGTTCACTGAGGTTCACTAACAACACTAGCAAGGTTCACTGAGGTTCACTAACAACACTAGCAAGGTTCACCGAGGTTCACTAACAACAGTAGCCAGGTTCACTGAGGTTCACTAACAACACTAGCCAGGTTCACTGAGGTTCACTAACAACACTAGCAGGGTTCACTGAGGTTCACTAACAGTAGCCAGGTTCACTGAGGTTCACTAACAACAGTAGTCAGGTTCACTGAGGTTCACTAGCAACACTAGCAAGGTTCACTGAGGTTCACTAACAACACTAGCAGGGTTCACTGAGGTTCATTAACAACACTAGCAAGGTTCACTGAGGTTCACTAACAACACTAGCAGGGTTCACTGAGGTTCACTAACAACACTAGCAGGGTTCACTGAGGTTCACTAACAACACTAGCAAGGTTCACTGAGGTTCACTAACAACAGTAGCCGGGTTCACTGAGGTTCACTAACAACAGTATCCAGGTTCACTGAGGCTCACTAACAACACTAGCCAGGTTCACTGAGGTTCACTAACAACACTAGCAGGATTCACTGAGGTTCACTAACAACAGTAGCCAGGTTCACTGAGGTTCACTAACAGCAGTAGCCAGATTCACTGAGGTTCACTAGCAACACTAGCAAGGTTCACTGAGGTTCACTAACAACACTAGCAAGGTTCACTGAGGTTCACTAACAGCAGTAGCCAGGTTCACTGAGGTTCACTAACAACACTAGCAGGATTCACTGAGGTTCACTAAACAGTAGCCAGGTTCACTGAGGCTCACTAACAACACTAGCCAGGTTCACTGAGGTTCACTAACAACACTAGCAGGATTCACTGAGGTTCACTAACAACAGTAGCCAGGTTCACTGAGGTTCACTAACAGCAGTAGCCAGGTTCACTGAGGTTCACTAGCAACACTAGCAAGGTTCACTGAGGTTCACTAACAACACTAGCAAGGTTCACTGAGGTTCACTAACAACACTAGCAAGGCTCACTGAGGTTCACTAACAACACTAGCAAGGTTCACTGAGGTTTACTAACAACACTAGCAAGGTTCACTAACAACACTAACAAGGTTCACTGAGGTTCACTAACAACACTAGCAAGGTTCACTGAGGTTCACTAACAACACTAGCAAGGTTCACGGAGGTTCACTAACAACACTAGCAAGGTTCACTGAGGTTCACTAACAACACTAGCAAGGTTCACTGAGGTTCACTAACAACACTAGCAAGGTTCACTAACAACACTAGCCAGGTTCACTAACAATAATAGCAAGGTTATCTGAGGTTCACTGAGGTTCACTAACAATACCAGCAAAGTTCACTGAGGTTCACTGACAACACTAGCAAGGTTCACTAATGTTCACTGACAACACTAGCCAGGTTCACTGAGGTTCACTAACAACACTAGCCAGGTTCACTGAGGTTCACTAACAACACTAGCAAGGTTCACTGAGGTTCACTAACAACACTAGCAAGGTTCACCGAGGTTCACTAACAACAGTAGCCAGGTTCACTGAGGTTCACTAACAACACTAGCCAGGTTCACTGAGGTTCACTAACAACACTAGCAGGGTTCACTGAGGTTCACTAACAGTAGCCAGGTTCACTGAGGTTCACTAACAACAGTAGTCAGGTTCACTGAGGTTCACTAACAACAGTAGTCAGGTTCACTGAGGTTCACTAGCAACACTAGCAAGGTTCACTGAGGTTCACTAACAACACTAGCAGGGTTCACTGAGGTTCATTAACAACACTAGCAGGGTTCACTGAGGTTCACTAACAACACTAGCAGGGTTCACTGAGGTTCACTAACAACACTAGCAGGGTTCACTGAGGTTCACTAACAACACTAGCAAGGTTCACTGAGGTTCACTAACAACAGTAGCCGGGTTCACTGAGGTTCACTAACAACAGTATCCAGGTTCACTGAGGCTCACTAACAACACTAGCCAGGTTCACTGAGGTTCACTAACAACACTAGCAGGATTCACTGAGGTTCACTAACAACAGTAGCCAGGTTCACTGAGGTTCACTAACAGCAGTAGCCAGATTCACTGAGGTTCACTAGCAACACTAGCAAGGTTCACTGAGGTTCACTAACAACACTAGCAAGGTTCACTGAGGTTCACTAACAGCAGTAGCCAGGTTCACTGAGGTTCACTAACAACACTAGCAGGATTCACTGAGGTTCACTAAACAGTAGCCAGGTTCACTGAGGCTCACTAACAACACTAGCCAGGTTCACTGAGGTTCACTAACAACACTAGCAGGATTCACTGAGGTTCACTAACAACAGTAGCCAGGTTCACTGAGGTTCACTAACAGCAGTAGCCAGGTTCACTGAGGTTCACTAGCAACACTAGCAAGGTTCACTGAGGTTCACTAACAACACTAGCAAGGTTCACTGAGGTTCACTAACAACACTAGCAAGGCTCACTGAGGTTCACTAACAACACTAGCAAGGTTCACTGAGGTTTACTAACAACACTAGCAAGGTTCACTAACAACACTAGCAAGGTTCACTGAGGTTCACTAACAACACTAGCAAGGTTCACTGAGGTTCACTAACAACACTAGCAAGGTTCACGGAGGTTCACTAACAACACTAGCAAGGTTCACTGAGGTTCACTAACAACACTAGCAAGGTTCACTGAGGTTCACTAACAACACTAGCAAGGTTCACGGAGGTTCACTAACAACACTAGCAAGGTTCACTGAGGTTCACTAACAACACTAGCAAGGTTCACGGAGGTTCACTAACAACACTAGCAACGTTCACGGAGGTTCACTAACAACACTAGCAAGGTTCACTGAGGTTCACTAACAACACTAGCAAGGTTCACTGAGGTTCACTAACAACACTAGCAAGGTTCACTGAGGTTCACTAACAACACTAGGAAGGTTCACTGAGGTTCACTAACAACACTAGCAAGGTTCACTGAGGTTCACTAACAACACTAGCAAGGTTCACGGAGGTTCACTAACAACACTAGCAAGGTTCACTGAGGTTCACTAACAACACTAGCAAGGTTCACTGAGGTTCACTAACAACACTAGCAAGGTTCACTGAGGTTCACTAACAAAACTAGCAAGGTTCACTGAGGTTCACTAACAACACTAGCAAGGTTCACTGAGGTTCACTAACAACACTAGCAAGGTTCACGGAGATTCACTAACAACACTAGCAAGGTTCACTGAGGTTCACTAACAACACTAGCAAGGTTCACTGAGGTTCACTAACAACTCTAGCAAGGTTCACTGAGGTTCACTAACAACACTAGCCAGGTTCACTAACAACACTAGCCAGGTTCACTAACAATAATAGCAAGGTTATCTGAGGTTCACTGAGGTTCACTAACAATACCAGCAAAGTTCACTGAGGTTCACTGACAACACTAGCAAGGTTCACTAATGTTCACTGACAACACTAGCCAGGTTCACTGAGGTTCACTAACAACACTAGCCAGGTTCACTGAGGTTCACTAACAACACTAGCAAGGTTCACTGAGGTTCACTAACAACACTAGCAAGGTTCACCGAGGTTCACTAACAACAGTAGCCAGGTTCACTGAGGTTCACTAACACTAGCAAGGTTCACTGAGGTTCACTAACAACACTAGCAGGGTTCACTGAGGTTCACTAACAGTAGCCAGGTTCACTGAGGTTCACTAACAACAGTAGTCAGGTTCACTGAGGTTCACTAGCAACACTAGCAAGGTTCACTGAGGTTCACTAACAACACTAGCAGGGTTCACTGAGGTTCATTAACAACACTAGCAAGGTTCACTGAGGTTCACTAACAACACTAGCAGGGTTCACTGAGGTTCACTAACAACACTAGCAGGGTTCACTGAGGTTCACTAACAACACTAGCAAGGTTCACTGAGGTTCACTAACAACAGTAGCCGGGTTCAATGAGGTTCACTAACAACAGTATCCAGGTTCACTGAGGCTCACTAACAACACTAGCCAGGTTCACTGAGGTTCACTAACAACATTGCAGGATTCACTGAGGTTCACTAACAACAGTAGCCAGGTTCACTGAGGTTCACTAACAGCAGTAGCCAGATTCACTGAGGTTCACTAGCAACACTAGCAAGGTTCACTGAGGTTCACTAACAACACTAGCAAGGTTCACTGAGGTTCACTAACAGCAGTAGCCAGGTTCACTGAGGTTCACTAACAACACTAGCAGGATTCACTGAGGTTCACTAAACAGTAGCCAGGTTCACTGAGGCTCACTAACAACACTAGCCAGGTTCACTGAGGTTCACTAACAACACTAGCAGGATTCACTGAGGTTCACTAACAACAGTAGCCAGGTTCACTGAGGTTCACTAACAGCAGTAGCCAGGTTCACTGAGGTTCACTAGCAACACTAGCAAGGTTCACTGAGGTTCACTAACAACACTAGCAAGGTTCACTGAGGTTCACTAACAACACTAGCAAGGCTCACTGAGGTTCACTAACAACACTAGCAAGGTTCACTGAGGTTTACTAACAACACTAGCAAGGTTCACTAACAACACTAGCAAGGTTCACTGAGGTTCACTAACAACACTAGCAAGGTTCACTGAGGTTCACTAACAACACTAGCAAGGTTCACGGAGGTTCACTAACAACACTAGCAAGGTTCACTGAGGTTCACTAACAACACTAGCAAGGTTCACTGAGGTTCACTAACAACACTAGCAAGGTTCACGGAGGTTCACTAACAACACTAGCAAGGTTCACTGAGCTTCACTAACAACACTAGCAAGGTTCACGGAGGTTCACTAACAACACTAGCAAGGTTCACGGAGGTTCACTAACAACACTAGCAAGGTTCACTGAGGTTCACTAACAACACTAGCAAGGTTCACTGAGGTTCACTAACAACACTAGCAAGGTTCACTGAGGTTCACTAACAACACTAGCAAGGTTCACTGAGGTTCACTAACAACACTAGCAAGGTTCACTGAGGTTCACTAACAACACTAGCAAGGTTCACGGAGGTTCACTAACAACACTAGCAAGGTTCACTGAGGTTCACTAACAACACTAGCAAGGTTCACTGAGGTTCACTAACAACACTAGCAAGGTTCACTGAGGTTCACTAACAACACTAGCAAGGTTCACTGAGGTTCACTAACAACACTAGCAAGGTTCCCTGAGGTTCACTAACAACACTAGCAAGGTTCACGGAGGTTCACTAACAACACTAGCAAGGTTCACTGAGGTTCACTAACAACACTAGCAAGGTTCACTGAGGTTCACTAACAACACTAGCAAGGTTCACGGAGGTTCACTAACAACACTAGCAAGGTTCACTGAGGTTCACTAACAACACTAGCAAGGTTCACGGAGGTTCACTAACAACACTAGCAAGGTTCACTGAGGTTCACTAACAACACTAGCAAGGTTCACTGAGGTTCACTAACAACACTAGCAAGGTTCACTGAGGTTCACTAACAAAACTAGCAAGGTTCACTGAGGTTCACTAACAACACTAGCAAGGTTCACTGAGGTTCACTAACAACACTAGCAAGGTTCACGGAGATTCACTAACAACACTAGCAAGGTTCACTGAGGTTCACTAACAACACTAGCAAGGTTCACTGAGGTTCACTAACAACTCTAGCAAGGTTCACTGAGGTTCACTAACAACACTAGCCAGGTTCACTAACAACACTAGCCAGGTTCACTAACAATAATAGCAAGGTTATCTGAGGTTCACTGAGGTTCACTAACAATACCAGCAAAGTTCACTGAGGTTCACTGACAACACTAGCAGGATTCACTGAGGTTCACTAAACAGTAGCCAGGTTCACTGAGGCTCACTAACAACACTAGCCAGGTTCACTGAGGTTCACTAACAACACTAGCAGGATTCACTGAGGTTCACTAACAACAGTAGCCAGGTTCACTGAGGTTCACTAACAGCAGTAGCCAGGTTCACTGAGGTTCACTAGCAACACTAGCAAGGTTCACTGAGGTTCACTAACAACACTAGCAAGGTTCACTGAGGTTCACTAACAACACTAGCAAGGCTCACTGAGGTTCACTAACAACACTAGCAAGGTTCACTGAGGTTTACTAACAACACTAGCAAGGTTCACTAACAACACTCGCAAGGTTCACTGAGGTTCACTAACAACACTAGCAAGGTTCACTGAGGTTCACTAACAACACTAGCAAGGTTCACGGAGGTTCACTAACAACACTAGCAAGGTTCACTGAGGTTCACTAACAACACTAGCAAGGTTCACTGAGGTTCACTAACAACACTAGCAAGGTTCACGGAGGTTCACTAACAACACTAGCAAGGTTCACTGAGGTTCACTAACAACACTAGCAAGGTTCACGGAGGTTCACTAACAACACTAGCAAGGTTCACGGAGGTTCACTAACAACACTAGCAAGGTTCACTGAGGTTCACTAACAACACTAGCAAGGTTCACTGAGGTTCACTAACAACACTAGCAAGGTTCACTGAGGTTCACTAACAACACTAGCAAGGTTCACTGAGGTTCACTAACAACACTAGCAAGGTTCACTGAGGTTCACTAACAACACTAGCAAGGTTCACGGAGGTTCACTAACAACACTAGCAAGGTTCACTGAGGTTCACTAACAACACTAGCAAGGTTCACTGAGGTTCACTAACAACACTAGCAAGGTTCACTGAGGTTCACTAACAACACTAGCAAGGTTCACTGAGGTTCACTAACAACACTAGCAAGGTTCACTGAGGTTCACTAACAACACTAGCAAGGTTCACGGAGGTTCACTAACAACACTAGCAAGGTTCACTGAGGTTCACTAACAACACTAGCAAGGTTCACTGAGGTTCACTAACAACACTAGCAAGGTTCATTGAGGTTCACTAACAACACTAGCAAGGTTCACTGAGGTTCACTAACAACACTAGCAAGGTTCACTGAGGTTCACTAACAACACTAGCAAGGTTCACTGAGGTTCACTAACAACACTAGCAAGGTTCACTGAGGTTCACTAACAACACTAGCAAGGTTCACTGAGGTTCACTAACAACACTAGCAAGGTTCACTGAGGGATACAAAGGAATTCAGTAAATCGAATATTTCCTATAAATTTCAAGTATTTTATAAACACTGATATTGTGCTTCGTAATTATTTCCCTGAGTTAAATAATTGTTCTGACGTGTGGGTCTATATGCATGTGTCTTGATGTTAATACATAATGTTTGTTGTATATCTTGTTCCGGGTGTTTACACATTAATGTAGTATACTGCGCATATTTTCGTGGTCATGCATAATGTATATTGTATACCTCTTCTGGTGCTGGGTATGCTGGTGGTGGTCTTCTGGGATAGTGGTGTTTGTGTTGGGGATGGTGATATTAGTGGTAGTAGTAGTAGTGATGGCGGTGTGGTAATGGTGGGAATGGTGGTGGTGGTGGTGATAGAGGTGGTGACAGCAATGGTGGTGTTCGGGAAGACGGTGGTAGGGATGGTGCTGGTGATAGCGGTGGTGGTGGTGGTGGTGATGAATGGAGATCGGGGTAATAGAGACAGATGCTGGGTGGTTGTATCCTGGTAGTGGTAGAGTGGAGAGGCAGCGGGCAGAGTGATGGATAGTGGTAGCCTGTCTGCAGGCAGGAGTGGTGGGGAGTTTTTTGTTTTTTATTTAGCAAAATTTAATACATCAACAATGTACTTCTACCCCACTCTATTTTATTGTTGCATAATGGGAATAAGTTAGTTACGTTTTCTTGTTATATTTCATCACACAGGATGGGTTACACGACATACATAAAAAGTGCTAAAATTTGCCCGCCTGAGCTGGGAGACTTCGGTAGGGCAATGACAATATTGCCAAAAATACTATTACGATTAAAGGTACGTCAGTTATGGGAGTTTAAAGTTTTCGTTCCGGCATAACTGAAGGATCCCGAAGAATATATGAGGATGTTTTGGGGGGTTAATGCCCGAGTGACCCGGTCGTAGACTTGGCTTCCTGGTGGATCCAGGACTGGTCGCACACAGTCCAACCTCCAAACCACAGCCCGGCTGATCAGAATAAACTGGTGGAACTTATGAAGTTCTCTCTTGAAGACAGCAAAAGGGGGAGTTGGTATGTATGCTGGGAAAAGTCATGGATCCCTTAAATGTACTCGAGACACGCCTACTCTACACTGGGGCTATTTTGCATCATCTGGTGAGCCTCTTGCTGTCGTAGAGAGTGATTTCTGTGCGCAGATTTGGGATGAATCTCTCTAGAATTTTCCACGTGTAAATTACGATGTTTCTTTCTCGCCTATGTTTCAAAAAGTACAGGACAAGCAATTTCAAACGTCTCCAGTAATTTAGGTGCTTGACTCAACTTATACGTGCACTGAAGGTTCTCTGTACTTTTTTCTACGTCTGCATTTTCCACTTAAAACGGGCTCTTAATGTACAGCAATATTTTAGCCTAGTGAGATCACTGGTTTGGGATCTCTTGTCTTGAAGGTTCTCATTATGCATCCTGTCACTTTCCCTCGGTGGTAATAATGACGCCGTTGTGATCCTTGAATGTGACTTGAAGTAAACTGGAGAGAGACGCTCCTTCTACAGGAGAAGATGAAGAATCACTGAGCTCCTCAAGAATGCCAGATTATCTGATATACGGAAGGAAGCGCTAACCAGGGAAGTGGAAAATATTGAGCTAAAGTTAAAGATTTCAAAGGAGAGACAAGAGGAGTTAAAAGCGATAAGTGAAATTAGAAGAATTTCTTTTCATATGCCAAAAATAAGGCAAAAAACCCCTCTAGTATAGGGCCCCTGCTCAGACAAGACGGATCCTACACAGACAACAACAAAGAAATGAGTGAGATATTGAAATCTCAATATGACTCTGTGTTCAGCGAGCCACTAACCAGTTTAAAGATAGACAATCCAAACAATTTTTTTCATGAATGAGCTTCAAAACTCTGCCAATGTATGCGAAATTTCTGACAAAACCCTAACTCCACAAGACTTTGAGAAAGCTATCGACGACATGCCCATGCACTCAGCCCCAGGTCCAGACTCGTGGTACTCCGTGTTCATTAAGAATTGCAAGAAACCCTTCTCACAGGCCCTAAGTATGCTATGGAGAAGGAGCTTAAACACAGGTGAGATTCCACAGTCATTAAAAACAACGGATATAGCCCCACTCCAAAAGGGTGGCAGCAAAGCAGTAGCTAAGAACTATGTACCAATAGCTTTAACGTCTCATATTATAAAAATCTTTGAAAGAATTCTAAGAAGCAGGATAAGAAACCACCTGGACTCCCAAAAACTGCATAACCCAGGGCAACATTATTTCAGAGCAGGTCGCTCCTGCCTTTCGCAACTGCTAGACCACTATGATATGGTCTTAAATGCACTAGAAAACAAACAGATTTTGCAAAAGCCTTTGACAAGTGAGAGCATGGTGTAATAGCACACAAAAATGCATGCTGAAGGTATAACTGGCAAAGTAGGCAGATGGATCTTCAACTTTCTAACCAATCGCACACAAAGAGTAGTGGTAAACAGTGTTAAATCGGATGCTGCCATAGTGAAGAGCTCTGTTCCACAAGGCACAGTACTCGCACCTATCCTGTTCCTCATTCTCATATCAGACATAGACAGAGATGTAAACCATTGCACTGTATCATCCTTTGCTGACGATACTAGGATCTGCATGAGAGTGTCATCCATTGAGGACACGGCAAAGCTCCAAGAAGATATAAACCAAGTTTTCCAGTGGGCAACAGAGAACAATATAACGTTCAATGAAGATAAATTCCAACTACTCCGTTATGGAAAACTGGAGGAAATAATAATTAGGACTGAGTATACTACAAACTCTAATCACACAATAGAGCAGAAAAGTATTGTGAAGGACCTGGGTGTGGTAATGTCCGAGGGCCTCACCTTCAAGGACCACAACAATACCACTATCACATCTGCGAGGAAACTGATAGGATGGATAATGAGAACATTCAAGACAAGAGATGCTAAAACAATGATGATCCTTCAAAAATCACTTGTTCTCTCTAGGCTGGAATTCTGCTGTACATTAATATCCCTATTCAAGGCAGGTGAAATTGCAGATCTAGAGAATGTACAGAGAACATTTACTGCACGTATAAGTTCCATCAAACACCTTAACTACTGGGAACGCCTGGAAGCACTTGACTTGTATTCACTGGAGCACAGGCGAGAGAGAGATATAATCTACACCTGGAAGATTCTTGAGGGACTGGTCCCTAATATACACACAGAAATCACTCCATACGAAAGCAAAAGACTTGGCAGGCGATGCAACATACCCCCAGTGAAAAGTAGGGGTGTCACTGATACACTAAGAGAAAACGCTATATGTGTCTGGGGCCCAAGACTGTTCAACAGCCGCCCACCAGCAATAAGGGGCATTACCAGTAGACCCCTGGTTGTCTTCAAGAGGGAGCTGGACAGATGCCTAAAGTCGGTGTCGGATCAGCCGGGCTGTGGTTCGTACGTTGGATTGCGTGCGGCCAGCAGTAACAGCCTCGTTGATCAGGCCCTGATCCACCGGGAGGCCTGGACGTGCACCTGGGCGCGGGGGGTGTTGATCCCCGGAATACCTTCCAGGTAGACTCCAGGTAGGCAGGTAAACTCCAGGTAGGCATGTAGACTCCACGTAGGCAGGCAGACTCCTCTGACACTATCACTTATGAGTCCTTTACGTAAATTTCTCTCTTTACTTAGCGCAATGTTAGTTTTATATTTCGTTCAAGTTTTCCTTTTCGCAAATTTTCTATAACATAGTAAATAAAATTTGTCCTAACTGGATCTCTTATTATTTCCTGTGGCCCACTAGAGGGTTTGATTTATATCTGCTTGAAAATTTGCAGTGTCTTTAATGGAAACCATTCTCACGCAGATTCTAATATCGTCTGCAGAGGATGATGCTGTGTTTTGATTTATGACACTTTCCGGATACGAGGATAAAGAAAAGAATGTAGGCGAGTACCGTGCCTTGAGGAACAACTTTGTAAACCGTTTGTGCTCTATTACATCATCACATTTAAAGGCTTTAGCAAACTCTGTGTATACTACGTCCGCATTTTGTCTTATAGTGTATCCAAGACCATGTTGTAATGGTCCAGTAGTAGAAAGAGGCAGGAAAGACCTGCTTTAGCCCCTGTTGCCCTGGATTGTCTAATTGTGAATTTATGTAGTTAGCTATCTCACTTCTCAAAACTGTCTCCATGACTTTTATAATGTGAGACATCAGTACTATCTGCCTTTAGCGTTTTGTTGTTGCTTGGTGTCAGCCTTTGTGGAAGAAATATCCTTTGTTTTTAATGGCAATGGGATGATGCCCATGTTTAGGCTCCTCTCTACAGTCTATTTAAGACACTGGATAGGAGTTTCTTGCAGTTCTTGGTGAACATAGAGCTCCACGAGTCTGAGCATGGGGAATAGTGCATGGGCATGCTATCAAAGGCTTTTTCGATATCCAGTGGTGTAAAGGTTATGTGAAATTTTGGAGATGTTGGCAAAGTTTTGAGTCTTATTCATGAAGATTTTTTTTTTCGGATTGTCAGCTTTTAGCTTGATTATTTTTACTAGCTCACTGAACAGAGTGTCATGTTGAGACTTCAGCGTTTCACTCTAGTCTTTGTTGTCATCAGTGCAGGTTCCATCTACCTTGACTAAGCGTCCAACACTGCTTCTGGCTTTTGTATATGAGAAGTATTTTGAATTTCTTTCATTTTCATTAATTGCTTTTAACTCACACTGTCTCTCTTAGACTCTGTATGATTCATGCAGTTTAAGTTCTATATACAGTAATTTTCTAGACAGAGCTTCTGCACTTCAGATAATCTAGCAAACTGTAGAGAAAAGTCTTTCTCTTCAGTCAGTTCTCTCAATCACAGACAGCATTTGACTGTTGTAAAGACTAATCATAGACAGCATTTCACTGTTGTAAAGACTAATCATAGACAGCATTTCACTGTTGTAAAGACTAATCATAGACAGCATTTCACTGTTGTAAAGACTAATCATAGACAGCATTTCACTGTTGTAAAGACTAATCACAGACAGCATTTGACTGTTGTAAAGACTAATCATAGACAGCATTTGACTGTTGTAAAGACTAATCATAGACAGCATTTCACTGTTGTAAAGACAGTTAAATGAAAGATTATTGAAGGCTTCTCAAAAAATCCAAATTTCACAAAGTTTTTTTCTGCCTCGCTCAGTGGGTACTTGCTGCTTTATGTTCATGCACCAAAACTTTTCATTGTCTTTGTGTTATATTTATAATATTTCCTTTGAGGTATATTATAATTGGTTATTTTTATGTATAAAGGACAACCTAACCTAACCAAACCAAGAAATTTGCTGACACTGATTTTGCGAAAAACCACATAGACTCTTATGAGAGTTAATAGGATGGGTTGTGTAGGGATATTTGAATCCTTGTACATTAGAATAGTCTAGAGATTGAATGGTAATCTTCTCCTGTCTCAAGTGTCTACGTGACCCAGATCAGCGTTAATGTTATTTCTCTCTCTGCCAAGTGGGGGTCCTTTCCACCATGTTAGTGCTCTCTACTAACCATCTGGGCCATGTCACTCTTTGTCACTAAAGTGTCAGAACTCTGACAAATTTTATGAATATAAGTTCTTTATTGAAGATTGAGACACTTATGCAGCATATGGGAATCTTTATTCAGGAAACGTTTCGCCACACAGTGGCTTCATCAGTCCAATACTAAGAGGAAGGCGTAAGGAGAGGAGGAGTTTGAGGTAATCAGTCCCTCAACCTGGAGTCGATGTGTTCAGTCCATCAATCTTGTAGAATATTCTACAAGATTGATCGACTGAACACATCGACTCCAGGTTGAGGGACTGATTACCTCAAACTCCTCCTCTCCTTACGCCTTCCTCTTTGTATTGGACTGATGAAGCCACTGTGTGGCGAAACGTTTCCTGAATAAAGATTCCCATATGCTGCATAAGTGTCTCAATCTTCAACTTGTCGGTTTTTCAAACCATTCATCACAAGTTCTTTATTACCAGTAGTTGGCAACGTTCCCTTAAGGTACAACTGATACAGCTTAAAGGTCAGGTAAAAATTCTCTTCTTATCTTGTTCATTGATTAGATTGTAGTCCATAATCTTGCACAAGGCAGTAGACATGTGTATAATGTTTGCCAAGACCGTAGTCCTGGCACGGGTCTCAATCTTGCGATGACCCGTCTCTGGCTCCCGAGGGATAAAGGTTTCTACAGTAGACATCTGACTGATTCAGTTTGTATAGGGTAAGGCAACTAATACTCCCTAGTGCTGGTCAGGTGTCATTCCACCGCATCATGTTTCTACCCTTGTGCCAGCCCAAGCTTCAGTCAGTTGCTAAATTACGCAGGAACATTCAGCCGGGTCATTGACTAGGAACAAGGTATCATTAAGGACATCAGAACTGTAAGTGGACAGTGCCCTGAGTACTTGCTTTGACAGCCACCTGTGAAGAAGATGCTCCAGGTAAAATCTGTGAGAAGGCTGCTAGGCTAGGTGATTAAGCTGTCTGTAATTAACAGCCAGTCATGTAATCACAAACAAAATGTTCCATAGGTTGTGTAGGATTTTCTTCTTTTTTTTCACTGGTATGTGTCTTGAGAGTATTTCTGATGTCACAGTGTTAATCCTCCTTAGACGAAGATTTGAATCCATCTAATCACATTTTCTTCCCAGCATGCTTAGTTAAGGACAATTTATTTGATTCTTGTTAAGATTCAGTTTTTAAGGTTGAATCTGATGAAAACACCTATGTATCTGTTTGTATTTTGTTGGTCAGGACCCATGTGCATGCAAGTCTGAACTTCGAATAGGTTGTCTGAATTTTCTACCTCTGACACTGTTATAATATTTCATACCAGATTATAATCAACATTCATGAATATAGTGTCACTGGTGTTTTCTAGACCAGTTTCACTGTTTCCTAACTTAAGGCTAGTTTGTTAGTTTCAGTAGTTCATTTGTGTAAGACTGGTTATCTAAGCCATCTTCTAGGATTATCTTTGTTATTACAGTATTTGTTATGATCTTCCCATTTAGATATCTTAAATTTAAATGATCAAACGACCAAATATTAGGACTGGGGTTGAAAGATTTTCCAGCCAGTATTCAATATTCTACAGCTGGACTTGTAACTGATAAAAAGATGTATTTGGCGGCTTATATACGAGTACAATAACTAGGTTCTGGCTCTCAGTTATTATTACCGCCAGAATTTCAGCGTTATTTGTGGTCTAAAGTAACTGTGCATATGAGAAGCTCTCTAACAAACAGGCCAACTCTCCCTTGCTGTCTGTCCAATTAAGTTATACTGCCATCAGGTATCCACATTTCAGTGTTTAAGTGGTCATTAATGTGAGTCTCTGCGAAAACTGCAAACATTGCAATTTTCTTTATGATGAATCCACTAATAAATGGTATTTATTTTTGGTGGATGGTTTAAAGCCTTTTATATTTGCAAGAACAAACGCAACAAGACATAGAGGTGGTGTAAAAATTGTGTCACTTCTTACTATTTTTTCTTCTTCCTGGCATTAAAAACCCTCTCTTGCATAGGCCATGGTTAATTTCACATATTTTTTTGTGGTGTTTGTACCTCTCAGCGCCTTTCAAATGGAATACAAGACAGTTTGTACCGATGAATAACACATTTTAGGATGAAAACGTCTGCAGGAAAAAGAACGACGTACGACGTGCGCTTTTGTTCAGTAGTTCACGACCATTTATGAAGGGATTATATTTTCGTGTCCAATTTGTATTTCCAGACATTCCACATGCACAGACACACCATGCAGAGAATTTACACAGTTTGCTTTTCTATTGGCTATAATTTATGGGGATGTGAGTTCCCAAGAGGTGGAGGACTGACATCACAACACCATCTAATGTATTGGGTAATAACGCCTGTATCTTGGGCCAGGAGCTAGGTATCAACAAGGACACCTCAGAGGTGACTGCCTAGAATTTTTTTTTTTTTAGTGGTAACAGCCCGTCGTATGGGGGACAGTTCACCTGTTTCAAGACTTGCGATGACTGGGATCTCGTGACCTTCATTGACGTGTGTTGCGGCCCCTGCCAAACTAGCGGTTAAATAGTTAACCTGCCGGCCGGCAGTACCACTGGGTGCGTCATCAAACCCAATGTGGGGGCTGCTGAGCCGGCCTTAGAGCAATAAGAGCCTGAGTGCCTCACGGTACACACCTAAGCAGTAGGTACCTGACCACCGAAGGGTACACGTCTACTGGCTTTAGTAACAGTATGTACCAGAGCGCCTCGCTGTACACACCTAAGCAGTAGGTACCTGACCACCGAAGGGTACACGTCTACTGGCTTTAGTAACAGTATGTACCAGAGCGCCTCGCTGTACACACCTAAGCAGTAGGTACCTGACCACCGAAGGGTACACGTCTACTGGCTTTAGTAACAGTATGTACCAGAGCGCCTCGCTGTACACACCTAAGCAGTAGGTACCTGACCACCGAAGGGTACACGTCTACTGGCTTTAGAAATATTATGTACCTGAGCGCCTCGCTGTACACACCTAAGCAGTAGGTACCTGACCACCGAAGGGTACACGTCTACTGGCTTCAACATTAAGTACCTGAACTCCTCAGGGTACACGTCTATGCAGTAGGTACCTGACCACCGAATCGTACCTATCTACTGGCGTTAGAAGAACCGCTCACCGCAGCTCACTGAGCCTGTTGGCCTCAGTTACTTGACGGCCGCATTCAGTGAGCTTGCAGCATGGTGTTCGGCTAGCGGTGTGTCAACCGCCTTTGGAGAGGATTTACTGGACTACCGGTGATGTCTGTGGACTCACCGTCTACGTTGATCAACTGTGGGCCGGAGTCGTCAGATGCTGTTTAGTGGGACATTACATGAAGAAAAGGTTGGAGTGTTACACTGAACTGGGCCAGGACCGTAGTGTGACACTGAGGGACGTACGATGGAGTGGAACACTGAGATATGCACAGGACCGTAGTGGAACACTGAGATGAAAAGGGTGTCGTGGGACACTGAAGATGGCCTGGTTGTAGTGTACACTGAACAGTGTCGTGTGACTGACTTCGTGTCGTGAGAGGCAGTTGATTGTAATTTATTATTATAAAAATGTTATTTATAATTTATTGTTTTAGCATAGATATATATATATATATATAGTGACAGTAGTGTCAAGAGTTGTACCCTGTGTAGGGTTATTAATTATATTTTAGTAAAATGCTGATTATAATTTATTATAGTAACATGTACAAATATCATAGTTCAAATACCTCTAGACCAAAGATAGTTGATTTTTATATATTAAAGATTAATTTATATTAATGTGTGTATTTATGTATCCCGAACTCTTTATTACAAAAGGAGTAAATCTTACCATCTTCATTTAAAAATTACTTTTTTTGTAATATGAGTGGCCTGTCCGGGAGGATAATGATTATCTAGAATGATTTCTGGACGATCATATCCGGGATGACGGTTCGGGATACATATTACATTGATCTTTGTGTGTCGGTCCTTTTGTGGTGGGGGTGTTGCGGCCCCTGCCAAACTAGCGGTTAAATAGTTAACCTGCCGGCCGGCAGTACCACTGGGTGCGTCATCAAACCCAATGTGGGGGCTGCTGAGCCGGCCTTAGAGCAATAAGAGCCTGAGTGCCTCACGGTACACACCTAAGCAGTAGGTACCTGACCACCGAAGGGTACACGTCTACTGGCTTTAGTAACAGTATGTACCAGAGCGCCTCGCTGTACACACCTAAGCAGTAGGTACCTGACCACCGAAGGGTACACGTCTACTGGCTTTAGTAACAGTATGTACCAGAGCGCCTCGCTGTACACACCTAAGCAGTAGGTACCTGACCACCGAAGGGTACACGTCTACTGGCTTTAGTAACAGTATGTACCAGAGCGCCTCGCTGTACACACCTAAGCAGTAGGTACCTGACCACCGAAGGGTACACGTCTACTGGCTTTAGAAATATTATGTACCTGAGCGCCTCGCTGTACACACCTAAGCAGTAGGTACCTGACCACCGAAGGGTACACGTCTACTGGCTTCAACATTAAGTACCTGAACTCCTCAGGGTACACGTCTATGCAGTAGGTACCTGACCACCGAATCGTACCTATCTACTGGCGTTAGAAGAACCGCTCACCGCAGCTCACTGAGCCTGTTGGCCTCAGTTACTTGACGGCCGCATTCAGTGAGCTTACAGCATGGTGTTCGGCTAGCGGTGTGTCAACCGCCTTTGGAGAGGATTTACTGGACTACCGGTGATGTCTGTGGACTCACCGTCTACGTTGATCAACTGTGGGCCGGAGTCGTCAGATGCTGTTTAGTGGGACATTACATGAAGAAAAGGTTGGAGTGTTACACTGAACTGGGCCAGGACCGTAGTGTGACACTGAGGGACGTACGATGGAGTGGAACACTGAGATATGCACAGGACCGTAGTGGAACACTGAGATGAAAAGGGTGTCGTGGGACACTGAAGATGGCCTGGTTGTAGTGTACACTGAACAGTGTCGTGTGACTGACTTCGTGTCGTGAGAGGCAGTTGATTGTAATTTATTATTATAAAAATGTTATTTATAATTTATTGTTTTAGCATAGAGATATATATATATATATAGTGACAGTAGTGTCAAGAGTTGTACCCTGTGTAGGGTTATTAATTATATTTTAGTAAAATGCTGATTATAATTTATTATAGTAACATGTACAAATATCATAGTTCAAATACCTCTAGACCAAAGATAGTTGATTTTTATATATTAAAGATTAATTTATATTAATGTGTGTATTTATGTATCCCGAACTCTTTATTACAAAAGGAGTAAATCTTACCATCTTCATTTAAAAATTACTTTTTTTGTAATAACGTGCAATTAATTAGTCTCAGTCATAATTAGAATCCCTTAATTAACGACAGGAAAAGACAAAAGATGAAATGTGTAGATTATATACCAGAGATATCTACAACTATGTAAAAAAATGTAAATACCTGAATATTGAAGTGTTCCAACATGTTGAGAAGGGAGAGTACCACTTTGTTAAAGAGTGCAGGTATTTTCTCTCAATGTTATGACATAAATCCCCCAAAGTTCCACGTTAAGAGAACACAGCGATATAGAACTACATACCAAGAGGTCCAAAAACACAGTGAATACAGTGAAACATGGCACTGGAACAGTGAACTGGTTCCTTACTCACCATGACCAACACTACAACAGCTTTCACAACAAACAATACTGGAGAAACAATATGTTCACCAAGAGCTATAACACAGGATGGTACAGTACCGGTGGTACAGTACCGGTGGTACAGTACGGGTGGTACAGTACCGGTGGTACAGTACCGGTGGTACAGTACGGGTGGTACAGTACCGGTGGTACAGTACCGGTGGTACAGTACCGGTGGTACAGTACCGGTGGTACAGTACCGGTGGTACAGTACCGGTGGTACAGTACCGGTGGTACAGTACCGGTGGTACAGTACGGGTGGTACAGTACGGGTGGTACAGTACGGGTGGTACAGTACCGGTGGTACAGTACCGGTGGTACAGTACCGGTGGTACAGTACCGGTGGTACAGTACCGGTGGTACAGTACCGGTGGTACAGTACGGGTGGTACAGTACCGGTGGTACAGTACGGGTGGTACAGTACCGGTGGTACAGTACCGGTGGTACAGTACGGGTGGTACAGTACCGGTGGTACAGTACCGGTGGTACAGTACCGGTGGTACAGTACGGGTGGTACAGTACCGGTGGTACAGTACCGGTGGTACAGTACGGGTGGTACAGTACCGGTGGTACAGTACCGGTGGTACAGTACGGGTGGTACAGTACCGGTGGTACAGTACGGGTGGTACAGTACCGGTGGTACAGTACCGGTGGTACAGTACCGGTGGTACAGTACCGGTGGTACAGTACCGGTGGTACAGTACGGGTGGTACAGTACGGGTGGTACAGTACCGGTGGTACAG